>NC_047023.1:2543258-2657966 GCF_902652985.1 Pecten maximus | reverse complement strand
TTCCTGAGAATGTAAGAAAAATGACACAATACTAATATGACGTTGTAGCACAAATGACGAAGAAAAACAACTTTATGACTCCTGCCCTGACCGGGTTCGAACTCATCTACGGCACCAAATAGCCTACCTAAACATATCAAAAGCTTATACCACTGCGCTGCATCCACATTCCTAAAAAAAGAACGTTTCAATGATGCATCGATGGTCGACCCTGACATGCTCATTTATCGTCTATTAAATAAAATGAATGTCTGGATTGCAATGTTTATGCATGCATGAATGCGAATCGTACATTCATAACAGTACAACTACGACAGGAAATTCAAATCCATCGGATCAACAACACCTTGTGCATATGCCATATTGTGCTAATGATCAGAAACATATCACAGTAACACAAATGGCGACTATATTTTTTATATATATATGTATTTGTGTATAAGATAAATTACACATAATATAGATATTCAGCACAGTGCAACTACGACAGGAAATCCAAATACTTACCTTCTGATCGACAACACATAGTGCATACGATACATTGTTCTAATCACTAGCTATTTAACATAGCAACGCAATTGACGATTATATTTATCTATGTATGTATATGTATTAAACAAATCCCTGTACTTACCTAAGAAAGTCCATGAGTTCGTGTTCGGCCAATGGAATAGCTGACTTATTGTTGATTTCCACCAATTCTTCATACGTTAGAATCACAGTCCCTGCATTTTTCCGTTTAATCATCTGGTGTTGCAGAGCCAGCCATCTTGCGGGTATAGGTTTCTTCCACTGCGATTGAAGCGGAGCAATCTCTATAACCTTTTTCCATACCACCTCGTATAGGTCTTGATTCTTTTTAGAATCGTTCAGGTGGGCGATTGGATACATTTCCTGTACGTGATTTTCCATAATTGCACTTAGTTGAGGGTTCTCGTACAATTTGTTCAGCACTTCGCCAAATGCGTCTTCCTGTTTTTGTTTCTGATCAAAAAGAAAATACCCTTGCAACAGTAACAGTAAAGTATAACTCAATAATTTCAAATATATCACAGATATACACTATATCTGATTGACTCCTAGTCGGTAATATGCTGCTGATTTTTAATGCTTTTTAAAGAATGTGTTTGGTTTACCTAAACATTTTGTTCGAGTCACACTATCGTTACCTTATAAACAACTGACGTCCAAAATTGCTATATTGAATATCGAAATATTAACAGATATATCGGGTCTATTTTTTCTAAGTTGATGGTATAAAATTGATCAGAAGTGCAGAATCATTAAATTGTCTAAGTGTCATACATTTAGACGAGAGACCGACAAGGGATAACATAGAAGGAGCATTTAAAATAAACAGTGTACAATTGCCTTAACAATTCATCAGGGTATCATACAAATAACCTGGGCAATAATAAGTATTATTCCGAACTTATAGACAGATGACTGTCCCCCTACCCTCAGTTAACAATGGAACACTACATCAGTTGATGTTCAAAAAATAACAAATGACACAAACAAACGGACAGATTCAAGTATTCCATAACAGTCTCGTTATTCCTTGCTGAGAACTTAAAAACATTAAAGCGAACTGTTTTATCTTACATCAGTTTAGATGCTCCTTAAACATCGGTAATGGGAAGTATACATATCCAACGCAAGTCCATTGTAACTATTCATGTCATTTAACCTTTAAGGTACTTACGTCTTGAGAAACTTTATCCAAGTGAGATCCAACCAGGATTACGGGAGGCGTCCCTTTACCAACGGCGGCTTGGTCAATAGCATAGATAGCAATAGACCTCAGCCAGGTTTCGATCCTTTCTGTGAAAATAAAGAAATTAATATAAATAAATGTGTAAACAAATTGTCTCATTCAGTTCTGAAAAACACGTCAGAAAAATGAGGTCGCATTTAAAAAAACTATAACAAACACAAACACAAAAAAAAAACAAAAAAAAACAAAAAAAAAACTCATCCATATTGTAAATTACCATAGCCATCCTTTGACCTAGTAGGATCAAGACACATCGCCACGTCGAACACCAGAACGAAGACCATGTTGCTTGACATAAAACAATGATGAGTGTTATAGAACACTTTCTCTCCTCCAAAATCATAGATTGTGATGAAACCCTTCGTCTGCTTGTCTTTTTCCTCGGTTTCAGTTTTAGTCTGCATAATCTCTTCTATAACGTTTTGTTGTTCGGCAGATATGCGATTAATACCCTTTGAACGGGAAGGATTCAAATGCGATTTCCTTTTCCGGTGATCCACTGAAATAACGATACGAAAAAATGACTTTGGGACTGTTGAACAGTTATCTAAAGAAATGTTTACGACAGGAATAATGTAACACGAGAATTTGTAAGAATGAGCTTTATACTAAATGTTCACGTATACTGTGTTTGATTAAAAAAGATTACAACATAAGCATTATTATCATTAGTAAACAATATTAAAAAAAATCAATTTTATTGATAGTGATTATTTATTAAAAATTGAACTAAACGTTTCAATGGCACAGCTATCTTTTTCAAGTGTCAGAATGTTTGTATTGATCACTACGGGAAGGTATTATGACAAAATTATACACCAGAAAACCAGCAGATTGATGAAATCAGTGGGAGCAGTTCAATATCAGGACCAGAGGTGTGATAGAAATTGTTTTAACTGTAAACTTGTTACTAAAACATATGTTGACGGGAAAAGGGTGATTTGTGAAAAATGTGAGCACCTTGTACATATTGGAAAGACGTCAAAAATAATAAAGGAGAGTTTCCAAGGTCCCTAAAATTTAATCAGATTAAATAACATATAATTCAGTATCGGTACATTTCAACAATGTAATGGCCACACAGAACAATAGCTTAAAGTAGTATAAATTGAAAAGTCCATAGATTAGGACTGATTTACCGAAGAGAAAGGAATGCCATTACAATAGAAAATATTGAATCATGAATCAGATGAACAGAACAAGAGTGGAAAAAAGTTCGGGAGACAGTGATGTTCTAAAAGATGATGTCGTCTTTTCAACTATGAACATAAATATTCTGACACTTAAAAAAGATGTCTGTGTCATCGAAAAGTTGTGTTAAATTGTATTTAATATTTAACATTGTCTAAAAGACTATTTCTTACATAACATATATCACATTACCACGTCAGGCTAGTTTTCCTTTTAATCTTTTAAGAATAGAAGCTTAATTGTTGCTTCACCAGGTAGCATGCAAAATGCCTACCGAAAATCAAAAATGTGCCATATTTGATATTGGAATTACACAGAAGAAATAACCTGGTTTTGTCGTGGATAATGAAGCTGGTGGAGATGGAGATGATGGTTCATGCACATATTTTGCGCCTGATGATGACGTTGATACTTCATTTCTCAGTCTTGTTTTGGTGAGAGATGATGGTTGAGATGACGGTTGATCTTTAATATCCTGGTCCTGTTGTTCTGTCGTACTTACAGAAGATTCTGCATCAGGCTTTCTTTGTTTTTGGTATCGATCTATTATTCGCTTGAGTCTTCGGCGACCACTTTCTTCTTCTCCATTTTCATCAAGTTTCTTTCTGAAGCCGGTTTTTGGATCGTAAGCTAAATAATTGACATAAAAATCGGCGCTGTTGGTTGAAGGAGGCCCACCCTCCGGAATGTATTCTTTCTTGATTTGTCTGACAAAACAGGATTTCCCAACTCCTTTGTGTCCAACTACGGTGATGGTAATATTACATGGGGTTTCAACATTATCAGCTATTCCGGCCCTAAATTGTTGTTGTTGTTGCTGCTCCTGATGCTGTTGCTGCTGCTGGTGCTGCTGCTGGGGCTGCTGCTTCTGCTGTTGTTCTAATTGATCTAACAAAATACAAATATTTCTCAATTAGATTTGAGTAAGATATTTGTAATATATATGCAAATAACATGTCTCAGTTCCCTTCCTCTACCTATAAGAAAATATTTAAAATTTAATAGCATATAGCATCTCTCAAGACTATTTGTGGCAAGTACCTAGTTTTTCGTTAACACCAGCGTCAATGTTAAATAATGACTGATAGAACTAGGCTTCAGCAGATGTTTTTGATAAACTGTCTTTAAATACATGTACATGTAAGTGTTACTAAAACAACAACATAACAACATATTATGCTATGAAATACTATGAACTTTCGACCTATCGTTTGAGGTCTGGAACTAGTTAAACGATATGTATGTCATTCTCCACATTACTTAATTCTAACAAGTTATCTGGTCGATATTATTACCTAAATAACTATAAACCTCGTTTTGAATGCCCAATTTTGTCGAAACTGATTATTTTTTATTTTATACAAAATATATCATTCGTTGCAATATTTTAGAAAATGAAAATAACACAAATATAAAAAGCCAATTGTAATTCGCTTTAGACCTGATTGCCTCAAGTTTACGTGCTTGATTCCGATGATTCCCGTTATTTAAGGTGGCGAATTTCCTACACTTATTAATTCTTCTGATAAAAATAAAGGTCCCTCCTTCTTAGATAGGTCCTTTGATATATAAGTTTTCAATATCATGTAATATGGGAAGAATGTACAAGAAACGAAACAGCTTCAATTAGTCCCCAAGTCAATGTCTTTATCGTGCAACTGTTGCTCTTAAAAAAGTAAGTATGTCATTTTATATAATAAACACTGTTAATGTCTCATACTGTGCTTTAAAAAGAAATAATAATGTTTCGAATCAGTTAAATAATCAAAATAAATATTCATTAATAAGATAAATGCTATTTTGATGTATGTTTAATCAGTTTGCGGCAGAAAGGAAAAAAAACAACAACAACAACAACAACCTAAGATTTAATCATACCTTCTCTTTCTTGCCGTGTCTGTTCAGACAAATGTTCTTGGACTTCTGACTTCCATGATAACGATAATTTCTCCTTGATCTTGGCAATCTGTAACATATTTATATTGGTGATTAACAAAAGTTATCATTTCGGATGTCTTTAAAACCAAATCACATACAAACTCATTAAGTAACCTGTTTACGAGATAGTTTTTAAAGCATGCTGTACGAGACCAATTTAAGATCTGTAATACTTTGTTTTGCTTATTCAATTGTGATATTTCAATAATACTGGATCTATGGTACAATTCTTACAAATGTAAGTATTTCTTATCAATTAATGTGGTAATTTTAGCTGTAAGTTCTATTTTCGGAATGTTCATTTTATGGACTGATAAAGTGATTTTGTGATTGTTATGTTGAAAATGTTTCAGGAATTTTCTATCGTGATATTTAAAGACAAAACAGCTGAACACGTTTCTGAATCACAACATATCAGAGTATACGTTACTTTAACAATATGAACCCTCTTTCAATTTATTTATAATTCAATCAGAACCGAAATAATTATGAACAGCTTTTCACTGCCTTCTCGGCTAGCTATTGGGGGCAACAAACTCGATCAATGTATAAAAAGGACAAATAAACAGCCTCCGTGCTGTTAGCTTTCGCAATGAACAAATTTGTTTGTATTAAGAGTTACTCAATTTTCATTAAAATAAAACAATATAATAATTTCAATAAGTCAGAAGCCTTGGTGAAGGTTGCTTTGGTGACGAAGCCAATACTGTTGTATTCACAGTCCTCTAAAACCCCTATCTACCAATTTTAATCGAAATTAAACAATGTATCAATTTTGACAATTCATAGACAGGAAGAAAATGGAAGAAATAACAAGTTTGAATTGCAATGGGAAACCATTGGGGTGTTCAGCTTGTTTCAAAGCTACTATATACTAATTCACTGAAATCAGAAATGTCTAAACTTCCAAAAATCAGCAGGAAGGAAAGGGCGCCCAACTTGTTAAAATGTGAAAGTGAGGTTCCGAGAAGGGCTGCTGTTCCATGATGTATCTACACACCATATTTTATCAAAATCGAACAGTTTCTAAATTTTGACCAGTCAGAGACAAAGAAATGGCGCCCAATATGTTAAAATCTGAAAGTGCTCGAGGTTCATGGCCGCTGTCCCAAGACGTATCTTTACACCAAATTTTTATTAAAATCGATCAATATCTAAATTTTGACCAGTCAGAGGCAAGGAAATGGGGCGCAATTTGTTAAATTCTTAAAGTGCTCGAGGCTACGACATTGACATACCAACTTTTATTAAAATCGAGCAACATTTAATTTTTTTTTTAATTTTGACCAGTCAGAAGCAAGGAAATGGAGGCCATTTTGTTTGATTTTTTTTTTCAAAACGGAGTTAAGGGAAATACATATATAATGCTTTTTCTGAGATTTAAGCAGGACGTAGTTGCTATAGTTTGCTATTCATGTTCACATCATACAACATGGAATGTCCTCCTCCCCGTCGTTTGACATATTGACTTTTCTTTTAGTATATTTCATTTGAAAATTTAGAAAAAGACAAAATTGCGAATTCAGATTTATCCGTGGATACGTATTAATTTTGTTGAATTAATGTGTTGACAGCAACAAACAATTTGATTTCACAAAATAAAAATATAAACAATGTATTGATGAAAACAATTAACATAATTTCTTAGGTTAATATAACCGTTGAACATGCTCATGGACCTGACTGAGAAATGATTAGGAAACTCACCCGATCCTCATTTAGATCCCAGTAGAAGTACTCATCCACACTATCTGCTTGGCCACTTGCTACTTTCGCCTTCAAAACCTGCAGCTGTAAGAATAATAAACATTATAGTGGAAATAAACTAGATGCATTAAGGAAAGAGGTATGTAATAAGCTTTGGACAACAAGTGGAGTAAATGATAACCTCAACACATAAAACACGTCTGTAAAGCCACTAGGACAAACAAAGATTATATAAAACACGTCTGTAAAGCCACTAGGACAAACTAAGAGTATATGAAACACGTCTGTAAAGCCACTAGGACAAACTAAGATTATATAAAACACGTCTGTAAAGCCACTAGGACAAACTAAGATTACATAAAACACGTCTGTAAAGCTACTAGGACAAACTAAGATTACATAAAACACGTCCGTAAAGCCACTAGGAAAAAACTAAGATTATATAGCACACGTCTGTAAAGCCACTAGGACAAAATAAGATTATATAAAACACGTCTGTAAAGCCACTAGGACAAACTAAGATTATATAAAACACGTCTGTAAAACAACTAGGACAAACCAAGAGTATATAAAACACGTCTGTAAAGCCACTAGGACAAACTAAGATTATATAAAACGCGTCTGTAAAGCCACTTGGACAAACTAAGATTATATAGAACACGTCTGTAAAGCCACTACGACAAACTAAGATTATAAAAAACACGTCTGTAAAGCCACTAGGACAAACTAAGATTATATAAAACACGTCTGTAAAGCCACTAGAACAAACTAAGATTATATAAAACACGTCTGTAAAGCCACTAGGACAAACTAAGATTATATAAAACACGTCTGTAAAGCCACTGGGACAAACTAAGATTATATAGAACACGTCTGTAAAGCCACTAGGACAAACTAAGATTATACAAAACACGTCTGCAAAGCCACTAGGACAAACTAAGATTATTTAAAACACGTCTGAATGGTATTCAACAGCCCCTATATCCTTGGTATACATACACATAGCACGATAAATAAGTTCCCATTCGTAATCATCCGGAAGCCAGTTGAGCTCTAAAACTACTTTATATTTGTACTCATTTCTAGATTTCGATTTTAAAATGTGACCTGAAGATGTTCCATTAAGCTTTAGACAATATTGCATTAGTACCCAATCTTAAAGACATGTTTTGAGATTCATGGTTGATATTGGTCTAATTTCAGAAAAACAAAGGCAAAACAAAACAAGATTAGATATTCATGCCTTTTCAGTCAATTTCAAGAAATCGGCATGCTTTAACGGATTAGAAAATGCCTTTTTATGGTAGGGCGACATACAAGTAAAAACTTTTTTTTTCTTTTTTTTTTTTTGAAAGTCAGCTTATACATTTAAAGTGCTGAATCCCAAGCGTTAAGCATGCCATATATATAGGTGAGTAGTTGAATTAGATATTTTGAGTGGCCATAACCATATTGTTACTAAAGGATTCTAAAAAAAATACGCCAATAGATGTAGCTGCTCAGGAGTGGGTCTTGTACAGGATTTAGCTGCTGCCTTCCTGCTTTTATATTTTAATGTTTCGTTTGAGTCTCTCATATTTGATTTTATTAGTAGTTATATAGTTATCTTTTCTTAGCATACATAAGGAGTACTGGACGGATGAAGTAAAAACGTCAATCCTCTAGGAATTTGAATATCTGCTTTGATTAAATGTACTAAAACGGAAATGTCTCAGACGTTAAACGTGTATTACCTGACTATTTGAATACATTGTAAGCTTGTTATGTTCGCACAACAAATATGTATAGCAAATTATATCTTTTCAAACTCATTTATCTATAAACTGTTATACAAATATTGCGGTATATATCACCCGTGGTATTGACTATTAATGTATTGGTCACAATACTTAATTGATGTATGTATAATTGGTTTACCTAAATATTACCTTAATATGAATATGTTCAAAAGAACCAAACCATTAAAATTAAGGACATCCTCATACATTAAGGGCGCAATTGTGACTTTGTGCTAGATTTATCTCAAGAATAGCACTTATAATATCTTCAGGTGTAGGAAAGCATTTGAAATAGTTTGGGATAGTTAAAAAAAAGGCTTTAAACTATTTTTATCCTGACCAAATCAGAGGCACGGTGTTTAAAAAAATAACACCGACAATGATTCAACGAGTAAGACAGACAGTTTGAAAAACAATGAAATGGCAAATTTAACTAGATTTATTGGACCATAACTCCAAGACCTCTCTGCAGGCACAATTTTTTTTTTTTTTAATTATGAACACAGAAGCACAACGATGTGCACAGGCATATTATTAAATATAAATATAAATCATCTGGAAACAAATTGTTTCATTCCTCTTAAACCCTCCTGTTTAGCTCGCATGATCCTGTGGAAACGATTGGTCTGACTTTCCGAGGAGAATGTGGGGATAGATCAGGTGGGGGTGCATAATGAGGTGAGGAGCTCACGATAATTTGTCCTTTTCCTCGACAAATGCTTGACCTAAATTGACACCAAATGTTGATATTTTTACAAAGAAGAGGAGGGAGGACATTGCATAATTACAAATACGTCATCTATAGGACCCAGCCAATCAGACTAAAATTGCTGTGTATACAAAATTGGTTCCTCTTCAATAAAAGACTCTTCAGAAAATAAACATTTTATTCTATTAGTGCTTCGACTGACCTACACGTTATATTATGGCTAAGAAATATTTTCGATGCCCCAATAGAACTAAATACTATGATAAGCCATTGAATCACTCTGACTCCATAAGAACGTGAATCATACGGATAGACCCGGGTTATATCGGGATACTCACCTGATTCCAATCAGCTCCTTTTTTAAAAGAAGCCGAACGATATCTTCATGACCTTCTGATGCTGCTCGAATCAAAGGGTAGGACTGAAACAGTGATGTATGATAAAGACAGAACGTCATCAGTAAATAATGCATATTTATTGAATAATTCTCGTCACTTTGAAAATATATCTAGGATAAAGTTTTACATTGTTCGTTGAAACGTCAAATGTGTATTACTATGCATGTTACATTAAATCATTCCCTACACTTTATGGAGTCATCGTCATAATGACACTGAGATGATATTATCATGATCAATTTGGGAGCAAGTTTTGATCTATGAATGAAACTCAGTGTGTAGCACCTAACAATTTATGTGTTTGCGAAATTGAATTATGGTTATAAAGTCGAAAGAACAATTCATTTTTTTTGAAACAAAATATGGATTATCACGTACTTCGTAATCAGTACATGATCAAAAATATTTAAAATTTGCATCACCGCTATATTGGACAAGTTTTCAATTGATTTTGATCTTATCAGATAATGTCAAGTGGCATATGCTTTCATTTTCCCCAAATGCGACAGTGTAGTCAATTTAACCTTAAAAAGAGTTTAAATTACAAACTAATTTGTCGAACGTCCGATGACGATTTGATAGTAAGAGAAACTTCAGCATGTACTGTGATAGGATTATCCTGCCGGGGATTAATAATCCAGGACGAATATGTTTCCGTTATAAGCAGAAATATCATATGATAATGAAGCAAGAAACTATGATGATATCAAAGATATCATAAGTTTGAATTTGATGAACTTTAAAGAAAGTTACTTCGTTTTCACGCTCATTTTTGGACCAGTTTGAATTTTAATAACTTTCATCATTTGAAGATTGCATAAGCAAGTTTAAATAAATGTTAAGAGTTAAATATATTTGATCCTTGTTGCCCTGAATGTAGATCAAGGTCACACATTTGAACAAACGTAGTAAACTTTACTCAAGCACTCTACATGATGTTCAAGTATTGCGGCCTCTTGGTTATTAAAAAGTTGTTTAAATTATTTTAGCGTATTTATCCCAGATGGTCATGAATGTAAGTTAAGGTCAATTATTTGCACAATTTACCCAAGGACGCAACAGTCAATGTCATTCACTTGCATCAACCTGGTAGTCCTTTACTTCAAAATGCTACAGGTCTAATACCAGGTATCGGTGCCTCTTGGTCAATGAAAAAGAAGATGTTTAAAGGGAAAAGTTAACGCCGGCCGGACGACGGTTGTCAAGACAGGGGCAAACTACTGCATAAGCTCACTTACCCTTCGGCAAACGAAACGAACCAGAAATAAAAGTTACCCCTCTTACATACGCGATTTCGGTATGTCACATCGAAAAAACATTATAGTTGGAAGTAAACAGAACATAATATGACAAAGAGATTCAAAATGATGCATAAGGCATTTTCCCGATGGAACCAAAAGCACAGGCATAAAAACATGCCCCGTAACACCATAACTCTGGATTTATTAACGATTTTATGACATGCGTATGAAATTGTGAATTTTATCTTTTGAATGATGTGCCGTACGTGTACATATACCCAAACTATGATCCTGGGATCAAACATACTAGTTCGATACGAACCTGAGCAATGGAACACGTGAAACACAAAGCTTATGCATTTTGTGCAGTCGCTTTAAAACTTTGTGACTTATGTGCATTGTTAATTTTGTTTTAACAAAGCACATCATAGAGTTTACTCCCCGAATATCACAACAAATAACAACAAACAAACAAATAAAAAACCTGTTAGTGTATGCAAAAAATTCATTAACAGTGTGGCTGTGTCTAGGCCTTATTCGTGTAATTGGTTGGAGACTATATAATGCGTTTAATTATCATGTTTCTCACTTTTCTGTCTATTTACTTCCAGATAGGGTGTTTATCCGACCTGATACAGCTAGTAGGCGTTTTCATACTGGATATACAAGGGTCAACAAGAGGCCCATAGGCCTTAACGGTCACTTGATTTAAAAAAATATATATTAGCATATTCTAACCCTGTCACAATGAATGAAAGTCAAGGTCATCCATTCAAACAAACTTGGTAGACCTTCATCCCAGCATGCTAGATAACTAATATTGGGTCCCTGGGGCTTTTTGTAATCAAGAACAAGTCATTTGAAGATTTTAGTATATTTGAACCCTTTGACATGTAATGAAGGTCAATGTCATCCATTTTAACATATTTGGTAGCACCTCAACATGTTACATACCTAATATTGAGTCTCTCGGCCTTTCGGTTATCAAAAAGTCGCTTAAAGAGTTTTGCACATTTGACACCAGTGTCATCCGTCATCCGTCGTGTGTCGTAAACAATTACTTAGTAGCCCTCCACCCCAGCATACTACAGGCCAAATCCCTGGAGTACTTGGTTATTGAGAAGTCGTTAGAATATTTCAGCCTATTTGACTATGATTAACTTTAATAATGGCCAAGGTCAATTATTTGAACAAGCTTTGTAGCCATTTTCCCTAACATCCTACAGGCCCAGTATCAAGTCTCTGGGCCTATTGGTTGTTGAGTAGAAGTCGTTTAAAGAGTAAAGATGACTATTTGAACTATATGACCTGGAATAAGAGTCATGTCATTTATTTGAAGACACTTGGTAGCCCTTAAGGCTAGGGTGCAGCAGACGTAATATAATTACCTATTTGAACATTGTGACCTTAAATGAAGGTCAAGGTCATTCATCTGAACAAACTTTGTAGCCCTTAACTCCATAATGTTACAGTCCTAATATCAAGTCCCTGGACATCCCAGTAATTGAGAATTCGTTTAAAGATATATCTTATTTGACCTATGTGACCTTATATGAAGGCCAACAAAATCTATTTGAACAAACTTGGTAGATCATCACTTAAGGATGCTACAGGCCTAATATCAAGTCTCTAGGCCTCTTAGTTACTGAGAAGGATTCGTTTGAAGATTGTAGCCTGTCTGTCCCATGTGAACTATAATATAGGTCAGGGTCAAGCATTTGACCAAGCTTTGTAGCTCTTCATCCCAATATCCTACATGCCCAATATCAAATTCCTAGGCCTTTTGGTTATTGAGAAGAAGTTGTTTGAAGATTGCAGCTTATATGACCCATGTGAACTTCAATGAAAATCAAGGTCATTTATTTGAACAAACGTCGACCTTCAACCTCAAATGCTTCAGACCCAATACCATGTCCCTGGTCCTCTTAGTTGTTGAATAGAAGTCGTTTAAAGAGTATAGCCTTCTTCAACTTTGTGACCTTGAATAAAGGTTAATGTCATTTATTTGGAGAAACTTAGTAGTCCTTTACTCGATAATGCTCTAGATCAAATATCAAGTCCCTGGGCTTAATGGTTATTGAGAAGAAGTCGTTTGAATTGTATAGCCTATTAGAACTTTGTGATATTGAATTAATGTCAAGGTCATTCATTTGAAGAAACTTGGTAGCCCTTAATCCTATAATGCTACAGACCTAACATTAATCCATTGAGCCTCTTGGCTATTGAGAAGAAGTCGTTTGAAGATTATAGTCTATCTGACCCATGTGACCTTGAATGAAAGTCAAGCTCATTCATTTGAACAAACTTGGTAGCCCTTTCCTTTAGTATGCTACATCTAATGTTAATGCCCTATTCTTTAACGGAACAAAGACATCTTTACAATTGTAATTGAGATATGCTATTTATCGTGACATAAAACGCCAGGTCTCTAACTTTTAATTCATAATCATTATTTATAAGAGTTTATTGGTATATGGTCGAATAGACTGAACTGTAAAAATGTTCTGTAAATATATGTCTTCGGCTTTTAAACACTGTTTATTTCGATTGATGATTGTATACAATGCTACACTGGAGAACCAATGAGTGAAGTAAGTGCGTGTGACGAGTGCACCGTTCCGATCACGAGCGACTATAGGTTCTTTATGTCTGTTTTGGGTTTACCTGTTTACTTTAGATATATCATGAAAATAAATTCATATAAATAAAATTAACCAGCTAAAATTTGAATGTTTTCTTTGTAATGAAGATGTTCTATAACATGGCCAAAAGAGATAAACCAATGTAAAAACCGATTACAAATAATCATGTTAAAATTTCAGCAACAATTGGTCAATCAAATTTGGTTTTCAATATCAGATGTATATCGTATTATCACGTTAATCAGTTTCGGTTTCAAGATAGAGTATGGTTCGTGTTTAAATAATGAATTGAAATGTATACAAGACCCATACTTCGATATCATAATGGATGATAACATAAATATTGCATTAAATCTTAACAAAACAAGCCTATTTACGAAGTCAAATTCACCCGGGCATTCCACGAGATAGCTTCAGCTGTCACGTGATTAATGACTAATCACGTGATCATCACTAATAGGCCTAAACTCTCACCTGATGTAATCATAGCCCCATTTCATTGTTTACATCCCCTATGAACCAACTAGAGGCTGATGGCCGCTTAACTGGTGGGCAGTATATTACCACGGTATGCCTTTCTCATCCTTTATGTCCATTTATGTTGCCCTGATATAATTATTGAAAAAGTAGGAAACAGTGATCTAATTTTGCAATATTTGCTATCGACATACCTTTCTCATCCTAAATGTCTATTTATGTTGCCCTAATATAATTATTGCAAAAGTAGATTACAGTGATCTATTTTTATGATGTTTGTTATGGGCATGCCTTTCTCGTCCAAGATGTCCATTTCTGTGTCCCTAATATAATTATTAAAAAAGTAGGTTTCGGTGACCTAATTTTACAATATTTGCTATCGGCATGCCTTTCCTATCCTAGATATCAATGGATTTTGTCCAATCATTATTATTTAAAAGGTAGGTCACAGTGACCTAATTTTGCAATATCAGTTATAGGCATGCCTTTCTCGTCCTAGATGTCCATTCCTGTTGCCATAATAAAATTATTGAAAAGGTAGGTCACAGTTACCTAATTTTGCAATATTTGCTATCGGCATGCCTTTCTCATCTTAGATATCATTTGATTTTTGTCAAATATTTATTATTTAAAAAGTAGGTCACATTGACCAATTTTTGCAATATTAGTTATCGGCATACCTTTATCATCCCGGATGTCCATTTATGTTACCTTAATATAATCAAAGGATCAAAGGCCCTGAGAAACGCCAGGGTCTTAGCTCATATAATAAGACATTTAAAATTGGATTTTATAATTAAACAGTTCCATTTCCAGTTCCAATAGCTGAGTATAGTTCTTTCCCTATTTCTTCAATGCTCGAGGAAGTTATTGATATAATCCTGAATCAGTAAACCTGCTTGTAAACTTTGAAAAAAAAAATCAACTGAAGGACAAATAGGTCTATTAACAGAACATGTTGTACAACCAAAGATAAAATCCAAGATGTACACAGTCTAATTTTTTTTTTTAATTTCTTAATTTAATTTATACTATTAGATGTTAATTAGGCCTAGCAAACATCTATTGTATGACCCCTAGTAACATATTTTAACTCCGATAGAACATTGCGGTCGCGTTATCCGACGAGACGTACCTAGTTTTGACAACGACGTCACTACATTAGTCACGGATCATAATCGTTAGATTCTTTTCAAATAAACAAATAATAACCTTACTTAATAAAATCCTCATAAAAACGGCAATGTAGTTTGTTACAACTTGCTTTCAATTCCTGGTAATATTTCTTGCGTATTCTACCGACATACAAATGAATATGAAATTGCGAACGATCATTGGTTTAGTTACATTAGACATAACCGCCATTTTGGCAGATAAGTGATAATTACGTGATTAGTCGTTAGTCAACTGACAGCTGAAGATATCTCGTGGAATGCCCGGGTGCATTTGACGTCGTAAACAGGGTTGGTTTTAGGGTTATATGAAATCAAACTGATTTGTTTTTTTACTTTCGTTTTCAAAGCAGGATTGAGACAGAACTACATAACCCTACGCCAACAAAATTGCATATACTGACGAGGAAAATGTTTATATTTATACTCTTAAATAGTCTAGAACACCTAAAATTCATATTTCATTTAAAATAATTGCAGTAAGCACGGGAACCATTATTTAAATTGTGTCAATAATTGTTATCAAAATATAAACCATGTAGAGACCAACCAACCAATTGTTTTCCCATAGACTTTAGGGTTAACGTTTTGGATTATTTCATTCAAATTCTTGAATTCAATATGACGATTATGGTTTATAACAAACGTTTAGGGTCTGATATAACACCTAATCAAAAAAAAAAGTTGGGTCCTTCAGCTCAAATTTTATCCAGGGTAGCCATTTTGAAAATAGGTGAATTTCGCAGTAAAAATTCTCAAAAATCTTAAATGATACCTGTTTACTATTATTACGTGAACTTTTGGGAAAAAAACCAATCGGACTTAAGAAATGTATATCAACATTTCTTATTGATAGTTACCTATCAGGCTACATATCTATTTTCTCACTTCATAACATACTGGCCAATCAGTGGCTGCCAGACATTTTATCCTTGGCTCAACGTTCTATACACAGGGGCTGTTTCAATTGGTTGGTTGTTCCCTATAAAGCTGCGGATGCATATCGTTTGTATGACGGAAACGAGGAATTGTAAGCCGGAAACAAAAGTGTCACTAGCAAAATTTCCCCACCACGACTATAACGTCAGGTGCCAAAGGCAAAAGTAAGTCTCGGTGACCTAATTTTGCAATATTTGCTATCGGCATGACTTTCTCATCATAGATATCAATGGATGCTGTCCTATCATTATTATTTAAAAAGAAGGTCACAGTTACCTAATTTTGCAATATTAGTTATCGAAATGGCTTTTCCATTCAAGATGTACAATTCTGTTGCCCTGATATCATTGGAAAATAAGGTCACAGTTACCTAATGTTGTAATATTTGCTACCGGCATGCCTTTCTCATCCTAAATGTCTATTTCTGTTGCCCTAATATAATTATTGAAAAAGTAGGTCACATTAACTAATTTTGTGATGTTTGTTATCGGCATGCCTTTCTCATCCTAGATGTCCATTTCTGTTGCTATACTATAATTATTGAAAAGGTAGGTCACAGTGACCTAATTTTGTAATATTTGCTATCGGCATGCCTTTCTCATCCTAGATGTCTATTGCCGTTGCCCTAATATAATATTGCAAAAGTAGGTCACAGTGACCTAATTTTGCAATAGTTGTTATCTGCATGCCTTTCTCATCCTATATAGCTATTCCTGTTGCCCTAATATCATTATTGAAAAGTAGGTCACTGACCTAATGTTGCAAAATTCAGGATGATGTCAATTGATGTTGTTCTATTATTAGTATTTAAAAAGTAGGTCACTGATCTAATTTTGCAAATTCCAGGATGAGCATATGGTATTCATCTTAGATGTTGTCTTACTTTTCATTTGCACAAAAGTCACAAAATAGAACAATGGAAAGAGTGATATGCAAGACACCAAATGTCGCAGGTTAAATTGGTCATCAATAGTATCAATGTGACATGCTTTCCACATGCACATTAACATTATATACTATATATAAATATGATTAATCAATAAGAAACATATAGACTCTCTCCAGAATTGATTTAAATTATCAGAAGTTTTCTGATATTTACCGTATTTACCCAAGATACACTTTCACACCCAAAACACATTTGTCACCCAAAACAAATTTGTCACCCAAAACACATATTCCATCACTAAGCAATAGCTCCATACACAGACCTCTGCTGCCCTTTATCTAATTAATTTTATTGTTTTCTTGTGTGACCCTAAACCAGCAATACCATGGTTTCATCCAGAGATTAAGCTAACATGTTTTGGCATCAGAACTAACTGGTAATAGATAGTAGATAATACAAAAGCGTGGCTATCTTACACAAAGAACTGAGTACTATAGCATGTATTAAAGACACCCATTACTGCACAGCATTGAGGCAACACCCGGTATAATTGATGTGTATATATACGTTGCATAGTTATCCATTATCAAGAGGCATACATAGTTTTATACAAAATCAAAACAATAAAGATAACTTTTGCTCAAATCTTCAATAGACTGAACTTAACTTTTTGAAAACTGATTTATATATTGAACCTGATCCTAGTCTTTACCTTTAAAATCAACTGCCGGTTCTCCGATTTAGGACCCCTACCAGCAATGTTTACACTGAAGATGTATACAGACAGGTACAAACCATACACTTAAATCAATTAAAAATCAGCCGCTCATTATACGTATCCAAAATTAACCTCGCCTTTTCATCATCAGTATCTGGAACTTGTTATTGAAAATCAACTCTAAATGTGATTAGTTATCTTGTCCACAAAGAAAAACCTAAACACTTTTCCATAGCTCATTAGGTGATAACTGCTGTGGTGGCCATCTTGTAAATTTAATGAATTTTTGAAACAACACCTTATGTTCAGAAATGTCAATAGAACGTTCCCAAAAAGTCTTCCTACTACGAAGCAAAAAAAAATGAAGTTATAAGGAAAACATAATTTCAAAGATGGCGATCATGGAAGTCATCTTGAATTTTTAATACATATACATATCTAGTAAGGACCTTCTAACTATTGAATTTAATCATTCAATGAAAATTATAACACTCGGTTAAAAAAAGTTAACGGACGACGCACGCCGCACAGCAGACGCCGCACAATACCCCATAGCGAAAGTTCATAAGAGCCTTAAAGATAATGTTTAAGTACAGCTATCTCAAAACTTTAGTTGTGAAACAAAGTGCACTCCAATTACATTACAAAGTGCACAGCTAAGTTTGCTCCGAACCGCATTATTAAACATACATTGTTTACATGCCCAGTAAGTTTTCACACATGTTGTGAGCAAGTTATACTTAAACGAATGGGTTCTAGACGTGCTCCTCTTATACTGGCCATGCCTGGTTCCAATAACCAGTTATAAATGATCAAGATCCTACAAATGTTTTTTTTGTTCAATAAATGATTTCAATTACCTCAACCTCAATAAACACTGATAAAATAATGATTCATTCATTCATTGAATCGTATCCAATAAAGTAATAGCATAACTGGTATCAACATAACGCTGTCTTTGCAATGTTTCGTTAACCAACAAGATTTAAATCGGCTCCCTTATCCAAGAATAGTTCAGCAACTGCTGTATGACTACCGCTAACTGCTTATATTATTAACAAGATTTCAACGGAAGTGTAACCTACGAAGCAAGCAAGGATATGAGTATAAAATAACAGCTTGGATATGCATTGTATCTATTTCAGGTGTAATTTTATGATTTGCCAGATAGACTCCCACGCATATGGTTAAATGTTGGATTTATAATTAAACAGAACAAAAACGTTATGTTTTAAAATAACTGTATTATTTGATACTTTCCCGCTGGGTTCTGTTTGTTTTTCGTCACTATTCCTTGTCAGGATGTTTAAGTCCGCCCTAGTGTTCTCGCGTGGTCATGTGACCGGCACGAAGGCCAACATCAACACTTGTTCGGTAAATATGGCCAGAGCACCCGACTAACGTATTTTGCCGTTCAAACAAACGTCACATACTTGTTTATTGTACTTAGAAACCGAAGTAAAGTGCTGTACATTCTTATATGTATACACGTTCAGTTACGTTATGGCGTTATTGGCTGGTATTTATTGACAAAGTGCCGATTTATTGAATACTTTAAAAATAATTTTGACGATGTTTATCATTTTTGTAAGAATGTAAATTTTTATTTTGTTGTTCTCGTACTTATACCTTCACGCTACTATTATTTTCATTAGTATTGATTTTGGGTAGTCGGGTGTTCTGGGACGATTTATAGTGTAAATGCTAATGTTCATGTTTCATAATTGGAACTCTTCAGTGTTTTAAGTTTCGAAATCGGAATATAGAAACGAACAAAGTTTGAAAGATGAATACAATGGATCGTACGTAATCTAATTAATTATTTAAATATGATATCTAAGGACATAAGGTATAGCTAGACGTTTTTTGGTTGTACAAGCAAATTTGTAGATTAAACAATGTGGTAAAACCACCGTCCTCGTCGTTGTCATGACAGCCGATCAAAGCTGCGAACACGAATGCATTGGCAAAATGAAAACTGAAGTCTTATGCGCAACAAGCCGGTCTTTTTTAATTAAACAATTCTACATTCACACTTTATATATTGAATGGGTTTGTTTTTCTAACCTGATCGGTCGAAATATAAGAAAACTAACAAAAAAAAGCAACAACTAAAAACACAAAATGAAGCTTTTGTGTCAGGCATTGCAGACACCACGCGGGATCTGTAAAAAATGTGACGTCATCACAATGTACATGTTCCAAAAATGTACAACAATGTATATTTTACATGAATCCACTAATGATCAGCAAAATGGGACACCCACATGCACATGCAATGAACGAACTCACAAATGATACAGTGCGTTCCCCTTTATGCCTTGTTGCATTTGTCAGACAGAAACATGATATAAACAGTTATGAGACATTAAGAGAAACGAGTTTTTCCCCGTTAAATCTAGTGCATTCAAATCTCCATAACTACAAGTAAGCTGTTGAATAGTATTAGTGACCTTGAAGTTTGAGTTTAATTTGCTCAAGGAAACTAAATGTATTGTACAGAACCATTGTTCTGAGGACGCCGCCGACACTGCCTGCGCCGACATGCCGATACATTTATGTCCCTTTTTCAGACGACACAAAAAATGAAGCAGAACATGGATGACAGTACAGATATTTTGAACATATTTGGTTCAGTCGGAGTTTTTTTGTTTGTTTGCTCATATTGACAGCAATTTATAATTTTATATTGAATCGTGGATGATATTGATATTGTCTTTAACACATGTCTCAGCTGCACTAGATACGCTAGGAGCCACCGTGCCCCCACCCCTCGCCAAAAAATAGGCTTGGGCCTCCTTGGGCCTGCGGCGCTCGCAATATCACTAAATTACTGGACTCTCCCCTTTCAAAAATCCTGCATCCGCGCCTGATAATTATGTTGCATTCATTTATTATTTATTTATTCATTCAATGCAGAAAGATGTCGTATATGGTTTTTTTTATCTTTTGAAATAAAATTAATTTCAACTTATAAAAAAGTAGAAGATTGAACATTATTTGGCAAAATCAATGAGTTTCCATTTTTTTTAGCTATCACAATTTTACAAAATAGTCGAATTTAAATTAGTGAATTTTGAAATATTTTTAAGTTGCTTTATTATAAATTTCTTATCAACATATTTCAACCATTTTCTTTCATTTGTAAAAGAAAACCATGTGTGAGAAACCTGTTGTGACAAAATTTTACTAAAATTATATCAATTGTTATATCACATTAAGGTAATTAACTAATTAAGGTGTGAACCCAAGTGTATTTTTGTTTTATCTTTTGCATTTAAACCAATTTAACTATTACAAAAGATATAAAAGACACTACTTGACAAAATTAAAGAATTACTTATATTTTGTTATCACTATTTTATTTAATTTTATTATCTCTTGAATTTAAATGTAACTTATTGCTAAAGGTATTATAGAAAATTATTTGACAAATTCAAACAATGACCAGGATTTAATGATTACAATTCTACAGAATATCTTCTTCGAAATGTCATCTGCACACAGTAATAGTAACACAGGGACTAGGGTAAATAGTTTATATGTTTCTATTTCAGACCAAAACTACCATATGCTAATATTTACATTAGTTCTAAATTGCTGGCAGAAGAGAGCAATTCATTTCCCTCTATGTTTTACTGAAGAAACAAATTCAGAATTTTGAAACTTAAAATAAAAACTGGTTTTAATTTCATATTGTAGATCTATTCTCCCAATTTCAAACTATTTTGATATTGGGATAATATCATTTTCTTCAATTTTCACATTGTTTACAATTGCAACTGTGACAAATAAGAAGAATTTTAAACAGTTATTATAATTGCAGGCCTCAGACCTAAAGTAATTACCCTCTATGATCTGCTTAAACAAAAACTTCATTAATATATTTTTGAGACTTTGCATGAAATATATTTTCTGTTTCATTTTATAGAACTATTCTCTCAATTTCAAGCCATTTAGAAAATTCAAAAATACATTTCCCCATAATTTTACACTTCTTTAGTAACATTGCCACTGTGAGATAGTTTATCAATTATTAATTGTTGAGAGGGGTCACGTTGGGCGATTGGTTATGATGTCCCGACACTTTATCAATAGGCCTCCACCTCTGGGTATCGTTTCACAAAGCTTCGTAACTTACGAAATTTGCGTAAGTCACATTTACGAATTACTAAGCGTTTCACAAAAACTTCGTAACTTAAGAACGTTCGTAAGTTACGCAAAAACCTTGCGTAGCTTTACGCCATATCAACTCTGTCGTAACTTACAAAAAAAATTTAAAATCGTGCGCAGTCATGCCCTTTTGAACAGAAAATGACGTCGTTCTGGATGCTGGCAAAATACACATTGTCATGAAACTATTTGTACGCATATTCGCAGACTGTGCCAACACATTGTCTATTTTAAGAACATTATGTAAGTCTTTGGGCATTGAACAAAATCAGTGAAAATTGCGTTGTTGCTGTTTGTTTTAACGCATGATAAACAATAAGAATTGGAATTTTATAGAAAAAAATGATCTTCTCTCAATAATAGAGTTGTTTTGAAAGAACAAATTAAAGTCCATAGTCTGTGTACATGACCCAGGAATAGGACCGACGTACAATTTTTACCCCAAAAGTGTCGTCCTTTTTTACCTCCAAGTTAGAGAGTGGTATATTTTTACCGGGAGAACGTACGATTTTGACGTAAGATACGAAAAAAGTTACGAACACCTTTGTGAAACGCACTTACGAAATTCGTAAGTTTTGCATAACTTTTTCGTAAATATTTACGAACGTTCGTAAGTTACGAAGCTTTGTGAAACGATACCCTGGGTTACTAGTTCAAAACCGAAGTATTTACAAGTTTGAACAATTATCCTGCACAAGAAAAGGGAAGCTGACAATCAGGCTAGTATGTGTTTTGCTGGTTGTGTCTTTGGGCAAGACCACTTAGCCCTTATTGCTCTTAATGATTTTGACCTCAAATGATGTATGGCTCTTTGAAAACTTTTGTGCCTTATCTGAACCTTGTTTGGTTTGTTTGCTGGTTTTATCACCCCACATATGGTTCAGTCATGCAGGATCATTTTGAGACTTGGTCTCCTTGTAGAAGTTGGTGACTACCTCATTGAACATCATATAATATGACATTTCTTAATCTTTGATGGCATATGTCACTATTTATCGATTAGAATACTGCAGGTACATCTGTTACTAAGCCGAACTAATGTTTATTTGTTGTTTTATCACCACGTGTATATTGTTCAGTCAGTATCATTTTGAGGCTGGGTCTCCTTATAGCAGTTGGTGACTACTTCATTGAACAACACACAAGAGGCCCTGAACTTCTGCTTGGATATATGCTGATTGATGTTTCATAATCAGTTAAAGTTACATCATATTCGAGTAAACTGTAGAATGTGTGAGAATTATTACACTGATGACTACAGAACCTTCAAATTCCTCGCGCCAGTATTATTTTCTAAGCGAAATGGAGTTTAAATGTTACATGAGTAAATTGAGTGCAAGTGAGGAAATTAAGTGCGAGCAAGGAAGTTAAGTGAACTTGAGGAAAGTAAGTGCAAGTGAAGGTATTTATACTAAAGGAAGGAGTTTTATTTATTTTCATGCGTCTTTCGTGCTCAGAGTTATTGCCCCTTACTACACTTCATTCTTTCTTTGACACTCATTTAGGTGTCAACCCACTAGTAAAATAGCAGATCATGAGGTCAGTGCAACGCATATATTCTAGATATATTAAGTTCAATAGATCTAGAACTATGGTTGTTTCACATTAAGAACAATTTGTTCATGATGGAAACTGTTTGATCATAAGAAGTTAATATTACATTGGATACTAAACGGCTTACTGCAATTATCGGTAATGCAGAAATAACTTGTAATTAGGAGGGGGAAACATAACACAAACATTTAAACTGAAATAGGTTTTACTTTTGTAATGTAATTTAAGGAAATAATACTAATCGTTTATAATTTTTAACGTATAATATAACCATGCTTTTTCAATTCAACTATTTCCAAGCATCTGTTTGTTAAAATATGATTCCATTATAAGGCTCCAACTTCCTTATCTATTGTACACTCGTCTGATCCAAGCTGTTTTGAGAGCAGCTATGAAGGATTTAGAATGTATCATTTTGAGCCCCCCTCCCCTCCCCCTCCCACTAACAAGCTTTCAATTAATGTATCCTGTGTAACAGGATTACCATCACACAACTATTCATACAATTTATTCCTATATGTATATATATATATATATATATAATTAAAAGTCCGTCCTTGTAATGGATATACATAGTAATAACAATAAAAAACACAAACCAGAAAATCACAAGCGTTCTCAAATGATATATGAAATAAATTGAACTGCGATCTTATTAAAGTTTGTATTACAACTATTTTTCCAAGTGGTGTAAGTATTATTATATATTCCACATATATAATAAAACTTTAGTTTTGAAGGTTTTTTGTCAAAAGTCAGTTTAGTAAAAAAAAAAAATTCTTTCTCAGTTTTGGTCGAAATGAGAAGAGTAGGTACATTCACTGCATGTTTTCACTGCCAATCTATACTACCTGGAACTTGGCGAACATTTCTAACCAGAGATATTTGCAAAGTAAGTGAGATCTGTTAATGTAACTTCTTGGATTTTTTAACCATCTAAAATAATGGACATTTCATCAGCAAATTGCAATAGCTCTCTAACAGCATAGACACATTTTCTATACATATATTAACATGTAAGAGGAAATTGGGTCGCCCTGAGGACAACCAAGTTCGATATTGAACTAATTTGAAAGTTCCCCATAGGCTCATTACTGACTGTGTGTTGTTCTGGAAAAAAAGATTTTATCCAATGTATAGATGTTAGAACCCCAATTAGAAAAATGTTTGGGATAGAGTTCCAGGACAGTCGAAAGATTCTATTCTTCAAAATCAATTAGAAGTAGTAATCAGGGTAAGTTGTTGTCCTATGCAAACTACATATTGTCATCAATCAAATGTGGTTTTCTCCGTATGTATCTGCCAGGAACGAAGCCAGTTTGGTTGTAGCTTATTAATTTACTTATCATAGTTTCAAATATCTTAGCTTATGTACCTGGCATTTATAGACATACTTTAGAAGAGTTATTAGTCGCCGATTAGTTAATTTGTTTAGAGGCTTATTGCCGTTTTGGATGCATGATATAATGCCTTGTTTTTGAGATATTTAACGTTCTGTAAATTTAATTTGATGATCTTAAAATAAACCTGCATTACTATGTCTAAAATATTTTCAAAACATCAACCATGAAACTATTTGAATCATGACTTAAGTAACTCCTTGATATTTTTGAAATTGTATATGTTAATTAATTTAAAATAATTGACCTATCAATATTTAATGATTGATGTGCATCTAATGTCAGTATCATAATGAAACATACATTATTCACAAGTCGGAAGGTCAGTGCTCCCCGACTGACTTACGGTTAACAAAAGTCAAATCATACCGTTACACTGTTTCCAACTTATTTTCAATATATTCTGGGATTATCGAGTTATGTCAAAGCTTGTATTACGGTGTTACCTTTTTACATAATCGATCGGTATCTTGGAATGTAAACCTTTTTAAAAAGACTTTTCATTCATTAAACGACTATGTAAAAATGTCGAATTACAGCAACGACTTTTAAATAAAAAAAATATATTTGTTGAATATAAAATGGCATATTATTCAAACCCACATCTTCATAGAAGCGTAGCATTATGGACATAAAACAATAATCATAACAATGAAACAACTAATTGTGATTTTATTATTTTGTGAAAACTATATCATTGAATTCGTTGAAGGTGAAGACAAATTTATAGCAATACATTTTGGTATACAAATGGCTAAATAACGTATTATTTTACAAGCATTGTTCAGTGTGTTTTTGAACAGTTATAAACTATGATGATACATTTACCAAACTAAAACAAAAACATGTTGTTTGTGTTAAAAAAAATCTTGAAATGTTAGCTCAGATTAGCCATGGTAAACACTGATATATTAAATTTTAACAACATATCTCAAAATGAAAATCGTTTGATAGACTGACCTTAGCCGGATCAGCTCCTCTAGCCAGGAACAAATTGATCATGTCTATGTGACCACCTCGTGCTGCACCGCTCAATCCCTGTAACAAAATAAGTCATAGAAAAATATGTGTAGTGTCTATTTATCGTGTTGCTGGGTTAGTATCGATCACTGTAAAAAAAGAATAATAATAAAAACATAACCAATTGTATGATATACACACACACACATATATATATATATATATTAGTGTTTGGTTAAAATCAGGGTTTTGTTTCAGTAGTTTAATCAAAATTATCTCATACTCCATTCCCTTGAAACTTTGTACGGTTTTCTTGTCAATTTAATTGTCACATTTAAATAACTGACAATTGTACATAATGTAGTTCTCTATTGATAAACATATCTTTAAAGTTTGAAATTTTAAGGGTCTGAAAAAAAGTTTGATCTATTTATTCCCGGTTAAGATGTTTTATCGTAACTGTATACAATGCCGTCCTTTACCGTTACGGTAAACACTGAAGCATTTAAAACTCATTGGGTCATTGCATAGTAAATGATGTTAATGTTTGAATTAACATAACATTAACATCTATTCAGAACAGTAGTTAATAAATTTGCTATATTACTAGTAAGAGTAATTTATCTGTAGTTGTTAACATTATTTTATCTTGCTTTTTATGTAAGGAATTTTTTCACACGGTGTCTTAGCTTGAAAGAAGTATCCAACTTCCAAAATGATATTGAATATCTTTATTAAAATAGGTGAAAATAATCTTTATAGTCAAGTTAAACTTTAGTAATCTTATTAAGTTGCAAATTTTCTTCTATTTCAAATTGAATATATGAATCAACATATAAAAGAAGACAATTATAATCCATTTTTTGGGATTTATCATGAATCATATTATATATATATGTATTATGTTTTTACTCCTTTTACCTGTATAGGCAACGGGTAGCTTAACTGTAAACACCCGACCCTACATAATTTTTGGGACCATCTAGATATATATTGGTTTGTCTTCAGTTTTGAGAGAAACGGTATGCCATCGCGCATTTTAGCTATAGGACTGTCCTCTGGTTAAAAACCTTTGTTTACCTGAACAAAATTGTGGTACAGAATCAATCTTCATCCAAAGTTATACTTGTTTAAAACAAACTATTTGTTGTCCTCAAATTAACTCATCTATTTAGTTTGAGTTATATAAGGTTTTAGAAATTTGTTGAAAAGTCATGCCAATTAACTAAATCCATCTATTTATTTTTTCTTTATTTTGTTTATCTAAAACGGATTGTATATTATTGTTGTTCTGTAACATTACACTATGCACAGTTTTGTTGTAAACATATACAACTTACCCTTTAATTTAAGTTAAATATTCAAAACAATATAAAAAGACCCTAAACCGTACGTCTCTCAATATGACCTTCAGGAGGAGACGTACAATATACAATATTTATGTTGATACTAGAAATTGATTGATAAAAGTAAGTGTTACCCTCACCGTCCCGGATACAAATAATAAACTCCAATCTTCTGGTACTATTTTGTATTAGACTTAAAGGTAAGCATAGACGTGTGCCTAGCTCAGAGGCTTACAATGGAACTGACTTGAAATACAAAGTTTACTCAATGTACTATTTACAACACAAAGGAATCCCTAACGATTACAAAATGAAAATAGGCATGAAGTAAAGGTACGCTGTTCTTAATCCAAAAAATAATTAACTATCGTTATCTGACATCCACTGTGGTCACAAAGCTAGGTGTCCTGACAGCTATGAAATTTATTACACTGGCTGCACTGGGATAGCCCGGGCAGCATCTAATTGTAAAGATAACCGCTACATCCATGAAATTGAAGTTGACCTCAGGGGTCAACCTTTACTCTTAACAGTAAGGAGTTTTTAATTATAAGATAGAGACCTGGCGTTTTATGTCACGATGGATATCATACATTTATTACAATTGTAAAGATGTATATTTCCCGTTAACGAAAAGAACATTTACATTATATGTCTCTGGTTGAATAGACTAAACTGTAAAAATTTTCTGTAAATATATGTCTTCGGCTTCAAAGTACTGTTTATTAACTAAACTGCAAAAATGATATGTAAATAAATGTCTTCTGCTTTTAAATACTGTATATTCAGTTTGAATGTAAAAATGATCGATGATTGTATACAATGCTACAAGGGAAAATCAATGCGTGAATCGGGTGCATGTGACGAGTCCGTGCACCGTTCCGATCATTAGCGCAATGACACCCACCGCAATCAACACATTAATATATGTTTTTTCCAGAATCGTCTTTACTAGCGTTTAGTACAAGTTGTGGTACAAGTTGTGACACCGAGCCAACCCTCGTCTATGACTGCCTAAACTGAGCTCTAGCGTTTGCTTTTACTGTTCCTATCAGATTAATTACTTATAAAAAATTGGTGTCCAGGGAAGGTCAACTCTGATGTACACTGGTCCGTAGCACATGCCACATCAATTTGATAAGGCTCCTTACTTCTCCAGTATACACTAATTAGATGTTAACAGACCCCACCGGTTATCTATTGATATAATATAATGAAGACTGTCTCCGCATCACATAGTCTCTGCTGGCTATACCGTTACATTAAGATTAAATTCCTGTATTAAATCTCAAGTGAGTTTTATGCATTTATAATTAAACAAAACAAAAACGTAATGTTTTTAAATAACTGTATTATTTGATACTTTCCCACTGATTTCGGCTGGTTTCCTCGACAGGATTTTATTGTTAGGTGTCTAACGTCCTTATCGGAATGTTTTCGTCGGTCCTCGTCTTCTTGCGTGGTCATGTGACCGGCACGAAAGACTACATTGACACACGGTAGGTAAATATAGCCAGATCACCCGACTAACGTATTTTACAGTTCAAACAAACGTGATACACATGTCCATCATACTTTGAAAACGAGGAAAAGTGCTGTACATTCTTCTATTTATTCACTTACAGTTACATAACAGCGTTACAAACTGGCATCATAGTGCCGATGAATTGAATATTTTTTAATTCATTTTGACGATGTTTGTCATTTTCGAAAGCACTTTTCGTTGTTCTCGTACAAATACCTTCACGTTTTTAAATGTTCATAAGTATTGCTTTTAGGTACCCCGGTGATCTACGTCGACTTATAGAGCAAGTGTTACCGTTCATGTTTCATTATTAGAACTCTTAAGTGTTTTAAGTATCGAAATCGGCATAAAGTAACAAACAGAATTTGATAGATTAATGCAATGGATCGTAATGAAATTAGTTAATAATTTACATGTGCCTTTTAATAACATGAAGTATAGTTGGAAGTTTTCGGTTGAACATGCAAGTTTGTAGATTCAAAAATGTGGTAAAACCAACGTCCTCTTCGTTGCCATGACAGCCGATCAAAGCTGCAATCGTGAATGCACTGAAAACTTGAAAATTAAAGTCGTATGTGCCACATGCCGTTTTTTCTTAATGCTACATTTACACCTATTATTGAATGAAATTGTTTAACCATACCTGATCGATTGAAATCGAACACTGAAAAAACACAGAATGAAGCCTTCGTGTCAGGCAGTGCAGGGTTAGGAATTGATATAGATATATAATTGAACTGCGGTATTTTTGAATTTTTTTTATAACAACTATTTTACCAAGTGGTTTAAGTATAACTGTATTCCACATAGGTATAAAAGACTTTAGTTTTGCAAGTTTTTGTCAGAAGTCAGTTAAGTAATTAGCAATCTATACTTCCTGGAACATTTCAAACCAGATATATCTTGTAATTTGTTTAACCATCTAAAATAACGTTCGTTTCATCATCAAATGGCGACAGCAATATTTCGGGTTTTTTTCTCTAACAATGATCCCTTAAATATCATTATTATTAAAAAAATATATATATAGATAAATTGTCTGTACATATGTAAAAGATGTAAGAGGAAATAGGATCGCCCTAACAACAATCAAGTTCGATATTGAAGGAATTTGATAAGTTTCCAATATTTTTCTGCTGACTGTGTGTTGTTCTGTGAAAAAGATTTATCCATTTAATGATGTTAGTGCCCAAATTAAAAAAAAAGTTTGATATAGAGTTCCAGGATACACATTCGAAAGATTTTTCAAAATCAACAAGAAGAAGTAGTCCAGTTAAATTGTTGTCTTCTGAAAACTACATATTGTCATAAATTAAATGTTTTTTCCCTCTATGTATCTCTAAGGCAAAAGCCAGTTTAGTTGTTGCTTATTAATTAAAGCAGTTTGAATCTTTCAACTCTTATACCTGTTGTTAATTTATTGATCTAATTTAGTAGAGTTATTGTTTGCCGATTAGTTAATTTGTTACAAGGCTCGTAACATTTTTGGATGCACGTTATAATTCCTTGTTTTTGAGATATTTAACGTTCTGATGATCTTAAAATAACCTTACATAACTAGTTCTATAATATTTTCAAAAATTCAGCCTTGAAGCAATATGAATCAGGACTTTTGATTATTTTCTCATCATTCAAGTGTATTTGTTGATTAATTTAAAGTAATTGGGCAATTAATATTGAATGATTCATGTGCATGTAATTTGGGTATTGGTCAGTGCTCCCCGACTTGTGTATGGTTAACAATAGTCAAATAATGCTGTAACATAATTTCCAACTTATTTTCAATACATTCTGAGGTTATCAAATTATGTCAAAGCTGGTACTACGGTGTTTTCACATAGTCGATCAGTATCTTTGCATGTAAACCTTATTAAAAGACTTTAAATTTGAATTTTTACTCATTATATGACTATGAAAAAAAGTGTCGACTTACAACAATGACTTTTAATTAAAGAAATTATATTTTTTGAACATAAAATGACATCTTATTAAAACCAAAAATATCATTATGTTAAAACTATATCATTGAATTCGTTGAAGGTGTAAGACAAATTTAAAGCAATACATTGGTATACAAACGGCTAAATAACTTATTATTTTACAAGCATTTTTCAGTCTCTGTTTCTGGTTAGTTATAAACTATGAATGTACATTGACCAAAAAAAAACAAAAAACCAAAAAAACAAAAAACCCAAAAAACAAAAAAACAAAAAAAAAACATGTGTTTGTGTTTCTTAAGAAATCCTTGACACTGATATAGTAATTTTTGATTAAATTATCGAATGGTGTCTGATATGCCATTGACCAACGATACTACAACCCAATATGTTATAAATAAGATATGTTTATTATCCCCATTTCATGTAGCTGGGTCATTAACGATCAGTATATTACAAAACATACAACATAACCAAAGTATAATGTATTTATTTATTAAAAATAATGCCGGGATTGCTTGAAGCTCTTCCTTAACCAAACAGACATGCATCCCATAATTGAATGCCTTTATGGAAGCTCCTTTGCTATTCTTATCAGTTTCATTGTGTCAATTAATGAAAGAGGCCCAATGGACCTGTATCGCACACCTAGCTCTACTGCAAATTTGCATTTTGTTGAGGTCATTTTTAAAGATACTATGCTGATAACAACTTTATTCAAATATCAGAGTAAGCTAGGTTTATTCATGTCAATATATGTTCTAGTCCTTCAATCCAGCATACTATTGGCCTAAGATCGGTTCTTAACCACTCTTTGCTCTAAGCATGCTACAGACAGGCCCATGACCTCTTGGTTATTGAGAAGTCTTTTAAAGAATTTGGCCTATTTGTCCCATGTTACCTTGAATGAAGGTCAAGTTCATGTATTTGAACAAACATGGTAGCCCTTGACCCCAGCATGCTACATGCCAATATCACGTCCCTGAGCCTACTGCTTATTGAGAAGAAGTCGTTTGAAGATTAAAGCCTATTTGACCTTGAATGAAGGTCAAGGTCATTTATTCGAACAAACTAGGTAGCACTTCAACCAGGCATGCTAAAGGCCAATATAAAGTCCCCGGGCCTCTTGGTTATTGAGAAGTCGTTTAAAAATTATAGCCTATTGGACCCATTTGACCTTAAATGACGGTCAAGGTCATGTAATTGAACAAATTTGGTAGCCCTTCATCCCAGCATGCGACAGGCATGTGACCGGCACAATATCAAGTCACAAGACCTTTTGGTTTTTGAGAAGTCGTTTGAAGACTATAGCCTAATAGCCTATTTGACCTTGAATGAGGTCAAGGCATTTTTTTAACAAACTTGGTAGCCCTTCAACCAAGCTTGCCACAGGCCAATATAAAGTCCCTGGGCCTCTTTGTTATTGAGAAGTCGCTTGAAAAGTATAGCCTATTTGACCCATGTGACCTTGAATGACAGTCAAGGTCATTTATTTGAACAAACTTTGTAGCCCTTCGACCACGCATGCTAGAGGACATATTAAAAGTCCCTTGGCCTTTTGGTTATTGAGAAGATGTTTGAATATTATAGCTTTTTTTTATCCATTTGACTTTTAATGAAGGTCAAGGTCATTTATTTGAACAAACTTGGTAGCCCTTTACCCCAGCATGTTACATGCCAAATATCAAGTCCCTGGGTCTCTTGGTTTTTGAAAAGAAGTCGTTTCAAGATAAAAACCTATTTGACCTTGAATGAAGGTCAAGGTCATTTATTTAAACAAACTTGGTAGCCCTTCAACCAATCATGCTACAGGCCCAATATAAAGTCCCTGGGCCTCTTGGTCATTGAGAAGAAGTCGTTTGAAAAGTATAGCCTATTTGACCCATTAGACCTTGAATGACAGTCAAGGTCATTTATTTGAACAAACTTTGTAGCCCTTCGACCACGCATGCTAGAGGACATATTAAAAGTCCCTTGGCCTTTTGGTTATTGAGAAGATGTTTGAATATTATAGCTTTTTTTTATCCATTTGACTTTTAATGAAGTTCAAGGTCATTTATTTGAACAAACTTGATAGCCTTTCACCCAAGCATGCTACATGTCCAATATCAAGTCACTGGGCCTCTTGGTTAGTGAGAAGAAGTCGTTTGAAGATTAAAGCCTATTTTACCCCTATGGCCTTGAAAGAAGGTCAAGGTGATTTATTTGAACAAACTTGGTAGCCCTTTACCTAAGCATAATACATGCCTAATATGAAGTTCCTGGGCCTCTTGGTTATTGAGAAGAAGTTGTTTAAATGAAAAAGTTGACGCCGGACGGACGGCCGGACATAACACGGCATACGCTCACTTGCCCTTCGGACAGGTGTGCTAAAAACAGATGACTAACTATTACATTGTAGACTTTGATGTTAACTAAAGTAACTAGTTTGATAAAGTGATATTTGATAACAAAACAATATTATACTAATGTTTACGCGATATCGTCATTCCTTCGCGAGCTTTTAATGCACTCTTCACAACATGGTGGACAAATCTGATTTGTTAAAAATAAGCGAGGTCACTGTCATCCACACTGGAGTGAAATACAGTTGCAGAGATTATTTCAATGTGAAGATGGTATATCACGTGGTACGATGTAGATCATTACACTGTAAGTATGTGATATAAACATTCGGATATATCAATATTCTGAGTTACGATGCAAACTGAATTATGAAAAAGAAGTACAATGTAAAATATGATCAAATGTTATATTTTACATAGAAAGTGTATATAAAGAATTCAGATTAAGTACGTGTATAAAGTGGAAATGCAATGATGATGAGACAATTGGATAGGACAATGGAACAAAAATGTGAGTGACAGATTACCGATACGAAATGGACTGAATTATTATAATTGCAAACAATATATTTTAATGAAATGTCTCTGCAACAATATTACATAATATGTATTTGATTTATGAATGCACATTATTGTTTGAATAATATGACATTAATAATTTAAAATTTTGTCCCTTAGAAAAATCGATTTTCTGCAATTATTGGAAATTGGAGAAAATATTTATAATATTTCAGAAGGAAACATTACACCAACTTGTAATGTGTTGATGCCTATCATACCTTGTTAACATGTAATGAGGTGTATTTATTATGAATAAAAGAAAATTCAAGGTGATCCAAAAACAAATATGAAAAGAACGAGAAATAGAATACGAGAATATTGTAAGTAAAATGTTTGAATGAACGATATGTACAATGTACAATCAATCGGCGCTTTCTCTTATTCATTTTGCAGGGTAATAAATGTACATATGTGTATTGATTCATTGGGCAGTATTTACATTACTGTTTATTTGCTACGGCTATATAATACAGAAATGTATTAGTAACATAATAGCACTTTTTTCTATCGAAATTACCAATAATATTCTTTATTACCTTTGTTTTTAAATCATCAGAACGATACAAAATACAAAAAAAATATGATTTTTTTCACATGTCCTTATCAATGTAGAGTTAAGTGTAATCAAAAGTAATCTTTGACATAGAAAGTATATATAAAGCAGGTATGCTGAACAGAAAATTGTTTTGGGAATTAAAAAGCAGTACATTTATAAACATAATGCTCGTGAGAAATAATACAAACACAATGGCAAAAGATAAACGAATAACGATATGGACTGGATTATTGCAATTTTAAGCAATCTGTGACTGCCAATGAATTCATAACTAAACTTATTTGTTCACTGTAATAATCCCTACTCTATATATTACATTAATAATTTGGAAATGTTATATACAACTTTATTTCAGCAATTAAACTTCCTCAAACCGGTTTAATAATTTAATCTGTGTTTATTGTTCCCTAAACAAAGATCATGTCACCTATTATATTGCATATGCTTGATATGCGAGTCCTCCTTAACATTTGCTTCAGTGTAATTTGATCGATACGCAGTAATAAGTGAAGTTATGAGGGATCAATTTATGTTTAGCCATTTAACGCTGTATAACTTTTTATTAGTGAATCAGTATACATGTTTTGTGGCCGATACGTGTAGACTATAACCGGACTCAGATTCGGGGTGTTTAGGGTTGTTTGACAAAACCAAACAGAACCTGTCCGGCCAAAATATTAGTTGAGCCTCTAAGAGTGTCCAGACCAGTTCAAATGCGATAGTGCGATCAGTATACAGCAAGCTAAATTTAAAAAAAAAAGTCTAGTGCACTGGAGAGCACTAGAAAATTAACTTCAGTTCACTAGATTGTGCAGATGTGTATTTATATTGCAATGTTGTATACATATTGAGGCCCTTAAATGCCCTTTAGTGGTTATACACATGTGTCAGCGGTGATAAGAGCCTTATTGTCACTTGGATGTAATAAATTTTTTGGCTGTTTAGAAAGTCATTCCCTGAATGTATGACGTAATCATCGGACTGAAAGTCGGTGCCTGTAAAAGATGTTTTCAGTTTGGAAAAAGATGAAAGTCTGATTGAGTGTGATCAGGTAAACTAGGCATGAAAGCTGCCTGTCTGGTTTATTAAGGGATATAAACTAAGAAAATGAAAACAGTCATTTGGTCCATGTATTGTCAGAAAGTCATAGGACTTAGAAAGAACATTATTGAGTACCTCCTTGAATAAGAAGCTCACAACATAACAACCATCAGTCGGATATCTATCATAATTCTTAATCAGCGGCAATTATATATTCGCTATACACAGTGTTACATAACGATTCCTAAACAGTACCTAGTAACCTTATTTTACATAGCAGTCTTGACTATACAATTATTTAAGATCATATAAATGTCACTAATTGGCCTTGAGAACTATGTGATTAGTTGGTATACACAAATGAGATGTGAATTATCTGGTACAAGACAGATATAGGTTTACATGAACAAAATTAGGGAAATATCTTTTGATACAATTATACAAATTCACCAACCATCAACCATAGTAATATTTATTACGACTAAGAAAAATTAAAAAATATATAAGACAAAAAGAAAACAAATAAAAAGCTTGAATTATTACAATAGGGCACCATGTATATATTTTTGTCACCCAGATTGCATTGAATATATATATATGTAATGCAATAAATACAATCCAAGAAACGATTTGTTTTGATATTTACATTTTCTTATGTTAAACTCCGCCTTTATTGAATAGATAGATTCTTTATTTTTTTATCCATTTCCTTGTTAATTCATTTGAAAGAATATAATTTTAGAATTACCTTCCTTTTTGTGATTGAACTGCATCCACTCTAACTCACTATACAAAGCCTTGCCATGATGATGATCAACATATCGTTTGTATAGTTATGCAATTGTTCAAAAAAATTAAATAGCTGTTTTTGATTCATTCTAAGTGCATAGCCAAGCATTTCCATCATGTTGATCACAATGACGCAACATTCACGTCATGCGATCTTAACTGCATCTATACGTTCATTGATGCAATCAAGATTAAAATTGAGACAATACGAGACTCGGGTGCTAAATGTGAATATTTCCCGTTAAAGCTAAGACAGATTATATCGTAGGTCTTTGGTTTAAGTATTTAACTCAACAATAACTTTGGATTTCATACTCATTTAACGATGATTTCTTATTAATAGTGAAATATGTCCTTGTAACTTTCTGCTCCAGAGTGGTAACATGTGTTTCTTGTAGGGACTTTTAAATTTTAAGATATGGTTTTTAAAAAATGTTTTGGACAATTTTAAATTTCGTAATTACGTGAACGCTTTAGTTTCATGATATCATGATATATCAAAAGGTAATGTTTTTCGACAGTGATTGTTTAAACATATAGTCACTTTAATGATTTGTGTCGTCTTGTGATTTTCGATAATAATGTTATAGGTATTTCTGTTTGTATATAAAATAAATACCCTTTACAAAGATAAGTAGTCACAGAAGAATCGCCGTTCACCAGTATGTTGGCTATCGGCCCCTACCGACATCATGGTTTTGGTTTGTTTTTGTTAAGCGTCCTATTAACATCAAGGGTCATTCGCAACTGCCCCACGTAGGTTTCGAACTCGCAACCTAGAGTTGGAGGCTAGTGATAAAGTGTCGGGACACCTTAACCACTCGGCTACCGCGGCCCCTTACCGACATCATGTCAATGGTGTGTCAGTCACAACCCCGGCACGTTCTCTTTTTGTTTTTGAAGTTTACATTTGGTTATGATTTAAAGATATGATTCATAATGAATATCTATTGAAATAATTATAGATGATTTTTTATTTGAATGAAATCATTCTATTTCTTTTTTGTAAGATATTCAGACCTTAAACTGTATTTTCTATTCATGTTTAAAACTGGTTCTACTTCAGTAAACACTGATCAGACAATAATTTATTAATTCTTTGAATTATGACTGTTCAAGAAATGTAAAATTGGAACATCGACATTAAGCTGTCTTTAAATGTTTGGTTAACCAACCTCATTTACGTCGGCTCCTTTATCCAGAAGTATTTTCACAATGTCTGTGTAACCTTCCGCAGCTGCTTTGCCCAAGGCATTATACTAAAACAAAAGTAAACGTCACAAATTACATGTACATTCGATATAATCACTGTCATGCTACAAGTACGGGTATTGTTATGTGGTTAATTTATTTCCGATCGGTATATTAAGAGTGAAGCAAATCATTAATGACCGTAAAATGTATATATTTTTTATAGATATTGTTTAGTCGGGGCCAGGTTGTAGGTTGTTCCACAATATGGTCATATTGAAAACATTTAGTATGCAGTCAGCATTGAGAGGTTGAGATTAATCAAAGCATGATATAACACTCTATCCAACAAATCCGATCAGTATTATAACTTGACATCTATTTTAATATGTCGCGTGATTATTTGACTCGTTGTCAATATATTATCGTGTTCTGTCAAAGCTTGTAATATGATTGTTTAATATGAGTGAACAGTATCTACGTAGGAGTGTCAAAGGGGTTTCAATTATCATTTTTGTATCTGACATTTCAGTAGAAAAGTCGGCTTAAATCAGTGAGTTAAGAGTTTAGAAACTCCCTGATAAAAAAATGTCGGCTTAGATTAATCAGTTCTGAGTTAAGAAACTTATTGATGATTCAACAGCATATACAAGGATCAGATTAAGATCAAGCACACGGGGGAATGGAAGAGGATAACTGACCCAGGTTTGAGCTATCACCAGCTGAACAATCAAAAATATAATTTCCCAGACAACAAAACAACTGTTTAAATGTATAATGATGTGAAGACACTGTGACGTATTTACGTTTTAAGACGGGTTGTGTGTTATTGTTTTACGAAAGGGAAATGGACGTGCTGCTCTCTTTATTTTTTTTAGACTTGTTTCTTTTAATGACCTCACAAGCTATGAAGGATTATAATCCCAAAGAAAAGATTGGTAACTTTGTTAAATTTCTCCATATACTACTATTAATATCTAGTGTATATTAATACGTATTTCATTAAAATTTTGAAATCTTTCTCTCCAGTGTATGGCCAGGGTAAAATAAATAATATGTTTATGTATAACTGTGAACTTTGAGATTTACGCGAGGAAAACTTAAGTCTAATTACACGGAAAATTCCCCCCACGCGTATTACTTAATGTCAATTTGCGTTATCTCGAACTACAAACGAAGCTGGATCGATCGCGAACATTACGCGCTCGTGTATAGTTTACATATCGAACCACAGCGAAAATAACTATGTGTACGGTATATCAACTTTGTACCTTGTGATTTCCATTAAACCATTGTTGACATGTATATATGTATCCCAAATCCTCGCCATGTCCCCAGCGCAGTTTCAACAGCTATAATGTTACTAAACAAAGTTGCTCATGTACATCTCTAACGACTTGTTATTTAGAAGCAGAGTCTGCCATGCATATATACTGTCAGAATGATTAGAGGGCATATCTTTGGTAGTTGTTTAACTAAGGCACTCTGTTTTGATACTTCCAACAAAACACTCACTATCGCTAAAACAATTAAATCGGAGACATGCGTTTGTCTACAGTTTTCACCAGTACATGTGTCGCGTACGTACATGCACCTATGTTGGTGTTCCTTCTAATTTTTCGAGCTGCATTTATGTCCATAGTGCTATAAATACCTGCTATTTTTACTGTGTTACATCTCTTCATACGGGACAAGTAATTATCTAAACAGTAGTACCTTAGCCATTTTAAGTTAGACAACTTCTGATTAACATCATTATATCCACGTTTGTCTCTGTTTTGTTTGGCCGGTACGTTTTGACTACAAACGGACACAAGTTCGGGGTGTTTAGGGTTGTTTCTCAAATCCAATCCGGACCTACCTTGCTAAAGTCTTAGTTCAGCTTCTAGGATTTATAAAACCATTTCAAATGCAAGAATATGATCAGTATACAGTTGATAGTAAACTAGACTTGATAGTCTAGTTCACTGAAATTCACAAGAAAAGTGAACTCCACTTTATTAGCTTGTACACTATAGTTAACACTGAAATACAGCGTGAACATGATGAAAAAGTCAATAAGTCTGTGCATTAGAACTGATGTACATGATATTAAAATCGTAAATGCATCACTATTGAAAACGTGTTTAGTAAGTTAGTAACCCAGATATCTAAAATAAATACAGGATACGACACATTTTACTTAAAATAACATATTATCACAATATATATATAATAATCGATTACATTACATTTACTTGTTATATTTATTATTGGTGTAAGTTTTGGTTTCTTTTGGACATTTTTTCAGATTTCATTATTTCTGATTAAAATAGTTATTGCATGGTGAATTCTTTGTTACATTCAAATCACACTGGGCAACCCTTCAGGAACGTTTTTATCTCCACGTAGTTATTCCTATCGGAAGTAATGGTTTCATGTAACCATATGAATCGGAAAAAAATCATTTGAAACACACGAACTATCATTTTACTTACATATGGTTATATACGTTTTATGTATACACTTTCACATTATGATTCTATCGCAATACCCGGTAACCCTACTTTATATTGTAGTCCTGACTATACAATTTTATAAGATCATCTAAATATCACTAATTTGCCTTGAGAACTTTTAATATGTGTACACAAAGGAGGTGTGAACCATCTGCCAAAATATTATTAATCTTGTTTCTCGAAAAAAAATGGAAATCCAGGTAAAATTTGTTAATGAAAAGATTTATTTACTTGGGGGTTTGATGTTTTAAGTTAACATAGAAGGCTATTGTCTCCCACATTCATTTTTGCAAAATCCAGATAAAAACAAATAAAAAATGTAGCTAGATGTACACTTCAAATTATTCAATTTAAAGAACTACTTTGATATGTGAAACAACATATTTAATGGCGAAATATTTATTACATTTTACACTTTTTACCTGCAGATAGTTTTATTTGCTTATAAACGCTCGGATATCTATAATAATGTTGTTTCATAAACTTTTTTTCGCATAAGCGCGATATCGTAGTATCATCTACATCATTTTTGTTGTTTTTAACGCCATTACAGCGACCCGACTCAATATAATGAGTTTGTATTTGTTCTGTTTTAGATTTAACTGATTTTGGAAATATGTTGAATTTCAAAGCTATCAACAAAGTATTTAAACTTGGCATTTTGAAGAATTATCGAATGCATTGTGTAATTTCGGAAAAATAAAGGTTTTTATTATGAACTTGTTGAGATATTTTAAATCCTTTTGAAATTCTTATACAATTTTTTCTTATAAATTCCGAATACATTTTGATTGATTTTGTTGTCTTTTTACAGAACGTATTTGCGTGAATACCGTTAAAACACGGGTAGCCTACGCCATTTAATTATCCAAATCAGTAGCGTGTGTACCCATCCATCGCATCAGTTGCTGTTCTTCCTCTCCGTAACAATGACCCCACCAAACGTGAACTTGTGAACATGTAACGAATCAACGCACTTTCCCACCACAATAATCTTAGCCATAGTTTACCGAGGGTAACACTATCACATGTCTTACTATAATGAAGATATACACAGTAAAGCTTTTTATTTTATTTTAAAGTATTATAATGCAAATAATTGATCACGTGGAGCTAAACCAGGCTTAAGTCCAAATTGCGCATCTGTGATGACCTTTTCAATTTGCTCCATTCTAACAATATCTATTCAGAAGAGTAGTTAATAAATTTGCTATAATATGAATGAAGGCAAAGCCTTGAAAGAACACAGCTAATCTAATTGCCACTTGTATACGTATATATATATATGTTTATGTAGTGTATGTATTGTTTTTCATTACATTAGCAGATTTATGAAAACCACAAGGTCATGATAAGTCATCAAAAGGCCTTATATAACAAGAATTATACAGAATTATATCTCATCTTTCCTGCTTTATCAATAACATCTTTCAATGTATGGAGTAGTGTTCAAGTAATTAAATAATATCAGTAACCAATTGTTCAGTGAGACATTGAGATAGGGTGAAAACAGAACTTTAATGAAAGTTCTGAAAATTCAGTTTTGAGGCCAAAATATGTGAATCTGTTAAGGCATTTGAGTTACAATTAAATTAAAATTGCTTTTATTACATTTTAAAGTGAATCTTGACATAACTTCACAAAAGTCACTGTTAGTATTTTTATTTTACCCAAAAAAAGGTGAACCTGGAATTTTTTTTCTCAAATGACGGATAGGTGCATGCACAACAGTACGATTGTATCAGTACCCTCACCAGTTTCAATTCAATCTGACAGCATGCAACTCAATAAAACTGTCAAATTAGACTTGATACACATATTGACGCCGCTGCTATTAGATAGTAAACTCGCTTTTATTTATAGATGAATTGAACAAATTAAATAAGGCCAAAAAGTTTGATTTCTGTATATGAATTAAATAGTTTTTTCTATAACCCATCCCTATAGGGTAACAGGACACATTGTGGCCAAAAATAGTTTGTAAAGTACCTTCAGTCTTTTTTTATCCATGAAGGATGTTTGACTTCTTCATATCTCGAAGTTTAGAAGTTTCGTCAGGCCACTGTGGATCAGTCAGTGTCAATATATATATATATGTATATATAAGGGTCAAAGAAGTAATATGAACAGTATAATCCAGATAACACTGGATCCTCACATAAATGTATGGAGGATACGAATTACTTGTACTGATTATATGGGGCAAAGAAGTAATTTAAACAGTGTAAACAATACGGTTTGTTAAATTTTCGAGGCAATCTGCCCCTTTAACACAAAAAATTACAAATACAATCACATAATATATATAAGAAGTACTGGAAATACAATAAAATACAATAAGAATAATGTTTTAGTAACTGAAGAAACCACAATGAACCCTTCGGCAAACGTGGGCCGAAGGCGGATACTAGCGTACCTGCATCATGTTCAACACTAGAACGCTATGCGACCAACGGTAGAGATATTTTGAATTCCCCCGCACGTGAAAGTATATCGAAGAGTTCAAAGACGATTCGTCCCAACATACTGCTAGTGGACGGCATTGCATTCATATAAAACAAATGTTGCATTATCGTCTCTACAGTTATTGATTATATATCGTGTACAAAGTCTGAAAAACTTTAGAAAAATATGTTTTAGAACATTAGAATTATAGAGAGTGGTGTGAAAAAACTACTACAAATATTTATCAAGACTGAAAATATAAGAAATACGAATGCCGAAGTGTCCCTACAGGACGCTACGGGAACAGACGATTCGGACCAACTCGGACCAAGATGCTGTTGCATGATGGCGGGAGGCGACTAAATGTGAGTCTCAAAGAGCGACAATGAATAGATGCCCCAAAAAGTACAGCAATTATGAAAAATTAATTAACTACATGAATAGTCAAATATAATGGTCAGATGGAGAGTACATCCAGAAGACGTCTTGAACGTTCGTTCATACCCCGATGGGTAGCAGGTTTGTTGAAAAGTCATGACAATTAACTAAATCCATCTATTTACTTTTTCTTTCTTTATTTATCTAAAACGGATTGTACATGATTGTTGTTCTGTAACATTAACATTATGTTCTCTAATCGGAGAAAGGTATGTACAGTAAACCTGTATTAAGTGGCCACCCAAGGGACCGACAGATATCGGTTGATTAAGACAGGTGGCTGCTTAAACCAGGTTGGCTAGGAACTGCCTGTTGGCCAATTTTTTTTCAACAGTTTATTGAATTTATCATATTGTTAAGCCATTATTGTTAATACCATGTACAGTGTATTTTGAAATGCAAACCGACAAAGATAAAAGTTTTGATGAATTTTGATAAAAATACCTGGCCATGTGATCATCGCGGATTTCTACTTTGGGACAAAATGGCTGCTTAATACAGGATGATAGAACTCGGGGTAGATTATTGTGGCCGTTGGCTGCGTTAGACAGGTGACTGCCTATTTAAGGCTCATTATATAGTGTTTTCCATCGGCCGCTTATTCGAGGTGCCGTTAGAGCAGGTTTAACTGTATATAGCAAATCCATTATCAGTGCTAGGACTACATTATATAATTAAAGTTGAATATTCAAACCAATATAAAAAGACCTTAACCGTAAGTCTCGCAATATGATCTTCAGGAGGAGAGGTGCAATATACAATGTTTATGTTGATACAAGAAATATCTATCGATATAAGTAAGGAGTTGTAAATTATAAGATAGAGACCTGGCGTGTTGTGTCAATATCATATATGTGTTACAATTGTAAAGATGTCTTTTTCCCATTAAAGAAAAGAACATCTACATTATAGGTATCTGGCTGAATAGACTAAACTGTAAAAATGTTCTGTAAATACATGTCATCGGTTTTTTAATACTGTTTATGCAGTTTAACTGTACAAATAATCGATGCTTGTATATAATGCTACACGGAAAAATCAATGCGTGATATGGGTGCGTGTGACGAGTCCGTTCACCGTTCTGATCATAAGCGGAAATACATGTTTTTTTGTAAGACCTATTGATTTATTATATTATTTGTTTACACTGACTCATGTGTTGAAAAAAAAAACATGGTTTCGGACTTCTAATTTTTGTAATTAAGTGAATGTATAAGTTTTATGAAAAATTATCAAGGTATTATGCAAGATAATGTTTTCCAACAGTTATTTTTACAGTTATAGTAGCTTTAACTATTTATATTATATTGTGATTTATAATGGCTATATAAGTTATCTCAAGAAAACGCATTTTCACTTCCACATTAAAAATAAATATAACTTATGCGAATTTACAGAGGTAAAAAAATTGCCGTTCACATGTATGTTTGCTATCGTACACCTAACAACATAATATGTGTCAATCCTGCCAGTTCTTTCTGTCTTTTTGGGTTTCCTGTTTACCTTAGATATATCATGAAAATAAATTCAGAAAAATAAAATTTACAAGTTGAAAGTTTGAATGGGCTTTTTTTCATTGTAATGGAGATGTTCTATAACATGGCAAAAAAGGAAAAACAAATGAAAAAAACGATTACAAATAATCATGTTAAAATTTCAGCAACAATTTGTCAATTAAATTTGGTTTTCAATATCAGATGTATATCGTATTATCGGTTAATCAGTTTCTGTTTCAAGATAGAGTTTTGTTCATGTTTAAATAATGAATTGAAATATATATCAATATGCCAATACCCCGATATCATAATGGATAATAACACAAATATTGCATTAAAACTTTAAAAAAAGCGAATATTGTTTATGTGCAGATATCTTTAATCTCAAAACTTTAGTTGTGACATAAAGTCACGTTGTAGTACACCGTGGCTAACCTGTAGTGCAGTCGGTGTACTATGATGCTAGTGCACTACCGAGTTCACTTCAATTACATTACAAAGTATACGTACACATTTAAGTTTGCTCCGAACATCATGATTAAGCATTCACATATGTTGTGAGCAAGTCTAACTTAAACGAATGGGTTCTAGACGTGCTCCTCTTATGCTGATCATGCTTTTTTCTAATAACCAGTTATAAAGAATCAAGATCTTACCAATTATTAATTTCTTCAATAAATGATTCATATTGTCTCAACATAAATAAACACTGATAAAATAATTATTCATTTAATCGTCACCGATAAAGTAAAATAAATGGTATAAGTTATCTTTGCAATATTTCGTTTACCAGCATAATTTACATCGGCTCTCTTATACAGAAATATTTCATCAACTGTTGTATGACTACCGCTAACTGCTTACATTATAAGCAAGAATGCAAGGAAAGTGGATGTGTCGCCTACGCAGCAAGCAATGAACCAGTTTGGATATTCATTGTTTCTATTTCAATAGTAATTGTATGCATTTATAATTAAACAAAACAAAAAACGTAATGTTTTTAAATAACTGTATTATTTGATACTTTCCCACTGATTTCTGTTGGTTTTCCTCGACAGTATTTTAATGTTATATGTCCAACGTCCTTATCGGAATGTTTTCGTCAGTCCTCGTGGTCATGTGACCGGCACGAAAGACTGCATTGATACTCGGTAGGTAAATATGGCCAGGGCACCCGACTTACGTATTTTACAGTTCAAACAACTTGATACACATGTTCATCGTACTTTGAAAACGAGGAAAAGTGCTGTACATTCTTCTATTTATTCACTTACAGTTACATAACGGCGTTACAAACCGGCATCAAAGTGCCGATGAATTCAATATTTTTAAAATCATTTTGACGATGTTTGTCATTTTCGAAAGCACTTTTCGTTGTTCTCGTACAAATACCTTCACGTTCTCAAATGTTCATAAGTATTGCTTTTAGGTACCCCGGTGATCTACGTCGACTTGTTACTGTTCATGTTTCATTATTAGAACTCTTAAGTGTTTTAAGTATCGAAATCGGCATATAGTAACAAACAGAATTTGATAGATGCATACAATGGATCGTAATGAAATTAATTAATAATTTACATGTGCTTTTTAAAGATATACTACATGGTATAGTTGGAAGTTTTCGGTTGTACATGCAAATTTGTAGATTCAAAAATGTGGTAAAACCAACGTCCTCGTCGTTGCCATGACAGCCTATCAAAACTGCGATCGTGAATGCACTGAAAACTTGAAAATTTAAGTCTTATGCGCCGCATGCCGTTTTTCTTAATGCTACATTTACACCTCATATCGAATGAGATTGTTTTACCATACCTGATCGATTGAAATATATATGTATAAAAACACTGAAAAAACACAAAATGAAGCCTTCGTGTCAGGCAGTGCAGGGTTAGGAATTGATATAGATACATGATTGAACTGCGGTATTTTAGAATTTTTTATAACCACTATTTTACCGAGCGGTTTAAGTATTACTCTATTCCTCATAGATATTAAAGACTTAAGTTTTTTTGTCAGAAGTCAGTTAAGTAATTAGCAATCTATACTAGCATTCCTTTATTTTCATTCCATGTATTACACACATTCATACACACATATATGCACACCGTCGTTACATAATACATTACACAATACATACATGTACCCACTGCCAGGGTTAATGCCCTTGATTCATTACTTCTTAAATAATTTCACTCACAATATATACATATTTAATTATTACGTCACTCACTCGATTGCATCTCGCACATTGATTTCGCATATACATACATACATACATACATACATACATACATACATACATACATACATACATCGTATGATATTGCATTTTGTTTAACCATCTAAAATAACGGTCGTTTCATCAGCAAATTGCAATATTACGTTTTTTTTCTCCAACAATGATCCCTTATATATCATTATTATTTAAAAATAAAAACTATATAGATAAATTGTCTGTATATAGCTTAAAGATGTAGGAGGAAATATGATCGCCCTAACAACAATCAAGTTCGATATTGAAGGACTTTTCCAATATTTTTTTCTGCTGACTGTGTGTTGTTCTGAGAAAAAGATTGATCCATTTAATGATGTCAGTGCCCAAATTAAAAAAAAAGTTTGAGATAGAGTTCCAGGATACACATTCGAAAGATTTTTCAATATCAACACGAAGAAGTAGTCCAGTTAAATTGTTGTCTTCCAAAAACTACATATTGTCTTAAAAATGTGTTTCCCTCTATGTATCTCCAAGGGAAAGCCAGTTGAGTTGTTGCTTATTAATTATAGCAGTTTTGAATCTCTCAACTCTTATACCTGTTGTTAATGTATTGATCTAATTTAGCAGAGTTATTGTTTGCCGATTAGTTAATTTGTTACAAGGCTCGTAACCTTTTTGTATGCACGTTATAATTCCTTGTTTTTGAGATATTTGACGTTCTGATGATCTTAAAATAACCTACATAACTGGTTCTATAATATTTTCAAAAATTCAGCCTTGAAGCAATTTGAACCAGGACTTTTAACTATTTTCTTATTATTAAAGTGTATTTGTTGATTAATTTAAAGTAATTGTGCAATCAATATTGGATGATTCATGTGCATGTAATTTGGGTAATGGTCAGTGCTTCCCGAATGGTTAATGGTTAACAATAGTCAAATCATGCTGTAACATAATTTCCAACTTATTTTCAATACATTTTGAGATTATCGAGTTATGTCAAAGCTGGTATTACGGTGTTTGAACATAATCGAACAGTTTCGTTGAATGTAAAACTTATCAAAATACTTTTAATTCGAATTTTCATTATACGACTATGTTAAAAATGTCCACTTACAACAACGACTATTCATTAATGAAATTATATTTGTTGAATATGAAATGGCATCTTATTCAATCCAAAAACTTCATAAAACGTAGCTTTGTGGACGTGAAACAATGATGTCTTTGGGGGAACGTTTTACTTCAAACAAAAAGTATAACAACGAAACAATTAATTATAGTTTCATCATTATGTGAAAATTATATTATTTTATTCGTTGAAGACAAATTTGTACCAACACATTGGTATACAAATGGCTAAATAACGTATTATTTTACAAGCATTGTTCAGTGTGTTTTTGAAGAGTTATAAACTATGATGATACATTCACCAATCTAAAAAAAAAACATGTTGTTTGTGTTAAAAAAAATCTTGAAATGTCAGCTCAGATTAGCCGCGCTAAACACTAATATATTAAATCGTGATTAAATTATCGAATGGTGTCTGATTTACCATTGACCAACGATATTACAACTGCTTATATTAACGATCATTATATTGCCAAATAAATACAACATAACCAAAAAGTATAATGTACCTAATTGAAAAAGATAATGCTGGGATTTCTTTAAGCTCTTCCTTAACCAAACATATATGTATCCCATAATTGAATGCCTTGATGAATTTTTATTTGCTATTCTTATCAGTTTCATTGTGTCAATTAACAAAACAATGACTGACTATTACATAGTAAAGTTTGATGTTAACAAAAGCGTATCTAGTTTTTAAATTGATAAAAATATATTTGACAAAAGGATGTTATGAAGACATCAGTATACTAATGTTTACGCGACGTCGCCTTTCCTTAGCCAGCTTTTAATGCTCTCTTCACAACATGGTGGACAAATCTGATTGGCACAAATTAAGCGATGTCACTAACATTTACCCTGGCGTGCTATACTGTTTCAGAGAGCATTTTAATGTGAAAATGGAATATCACGTGATATGATATAGATCAATACACTGAATGAATGTGATTCAAAAACGAAATTATGAAAAGAAGTACAATGTACAATATGATCAAATATCATGTTTAACACACAAAGAGTAAATAACGTGGATATATTGCGAAGTAAATATTTGTGAGAATTCACATTAAGTACGTGTATGAAGTGGAAATGCAATATTGATGAGAATTTGGATGGGTAAATAATACGAAAATAGAAGTGACAGATTCACGAATACGTAATAGATTGAATTATTATAATGTAAACAATATGTTTTAATGAAATGTCTCTGAAAAAACCCAACAATATAACATGATAAGTATATGATTTAATGTACATTGCCGTGTGAATAAGTACATGTAATCACCAATGAATTCATGACTAAACATATATTGTTCACCGTCGTGTTGTTACGTGATCCTTGATCAGAACATTGATGATTTGAGGTTATCATATCACTTTATTACCTTTTACTCAAAACCTGATTTTCGAATTCACTGTCTTTTGATGAAGTCCAGACCTCACGAAGCACGTATCAAGGACATATAAAATAACCAATCAGTAATAACTTTACAAAAGTATTATTTGATTGTTTTGGATTTTCAATATCATTGGACAGTGTAGTCGACTCCGCTTTGTCACAACGATCTGTAATCATACAAATTATCTATTGAACGTGAAATGTTCCCGACTTTATAGGAAATAATTTACATATATTGAGATAGCTCGCGGATAAACAAAATGATTTCCTGCTGGGTATAACGACTGGATATTCATTTGGTAAACTATAAACGTTTTCATAGCAACACAACTGAATATATCGACACGGACAGCATTCAAAGAGTTTGAGATATGGAACATCTTCATTAAAGTTATGTTGTAGGAACAAGCAACAACAAACAATTAGAATAGTACAGAAAGAACATGCTTTTCATTGGGATTGATGGGTCAATATTCGATAATCCCCGGGTAAGTTCTGATTAACATACATGGTTTGAACATGTTGGCGCATCGACCAATGGTATGAACCTTACTTCTGTTTAAAAATGAATGTCTTTCTTGCTTAAATGAAAGAAACACTAAGTTATCCATGGTCAGAATATATTCAGTATGCGTTCTTCATATGTTGTACGGCTAGTTAATCCTCAGTCAAGGTTTCCTTTACAATACTTAAAGTTTGGAGTAGAATTCGAACATTATTTGTTCAAGATTTTAAGTTCACGGAATCGATCAGTATTTGTGCGTGACAACCTTATTCAAACGACTTAAAAGTGGAATTTAATCCATAATGCGACAATGTCGACTTACAGAAACGATTTTTAATTAAAGACATCATATTTGCTGAATACCCAATGGTATCTTATTCAATAAAAAAAACTACAATGATTATGTGAAAACTGTATTTCTGTTTTGAACTTGTTAAAGGTGCAGGATAGCTCTATATCAATATATTGGTATACAGATGGCTACGTAACGCGTTTTTTTTTATATGTTTGGTTATAATGAAGGTTTTGTTTGAGTATTTAACCTAATTGATGTCATACTTCATTCCCTTGAAGCTTTGTATGCTTTTCTTGTCAGTTTAATTGCCTCAGTTTACAATTAAATTACTAACCAATATTTATATTTTCACTCAATTCAGACTCAATCAACCTACCACAGTTAACTCGAGTAATTTTTCAATGTTTCAGTCCGTCGTAGGAATACATTTGTCGCGCTTGGACTATATTTGTTTTAATTCCTTTTCAAAAGTGATCATATTTATATGAAATAAATTTCTTTAAAACTAATATTTGTTTTAATTCGCTAATAAGTTTGTTAACGAAAGAAATCCTAAAAGTATTAACCATATGTAGACGAAGAGTGATGACGTACATTTCGGTAAGTTCTGTGGTAGACTTGCACAAGTCCCTATTTGTTAAAGACAAAATAGTGTACAAAATATCAAAACATATAAATATAAGGATTTAATAAAGTTATGTTGAGGTGTATGGGGGTATATACCCCCATACGCCCCAATATAACATTATTCAATCTTTAATTGTACATAATGTAGTTCTCTATTGATAAAGGTTAAATCTTTAAAGTTTGAAATGATTTCGGTTTCAAAACAAATAGCGTCATCTCTTAACCAACTTTGGTTAATTTCTTTCCAGTTACGATGTTTAATACCCCAAGTAACGGTATAAAATGTCGTCTTTTACCATCTCGGTAAACACTGAAACACTGACAACTGATTGAGTGATTGAATCGTGAATGGTATCAATAGGTCCTTTAAAATTTGTCTCTGTTTCGGATAAAAACCAACAGAAAGATTGCATGGACAATATAACATGCATTTTCTATGAATCCTTATATTTACATCCAAACTTGTTATACCCCAAAAAAATGAACGAGATAAAGTTTAACGTGATCGAAAAAAAGACATTAAAATAAAGAAACAAGAGGCCCATGAGCTTTAACTGTTAGCTTAATTTTGATACATTTTAGCATATTTGACCCCTTGACGTGATGAAGGTCAATGTGATCCTTTTGAACAAACTTCAATGTCATCTATTTGAAAACAAAAAACAAAAAAACTTAGTAGCCCTTAATCCAAGCATACTACACACCCAATATCAGGTATTATTGCCTGTTAGTTATGGAGAAGTCTTTTGAAGATTTAAGACATTTCAACTCTGTGACTGAATGTAGTTCAAGGTCATTTATTTAAGCAAACTCGGTAGCCTTTTCCTCAAGCATGATACAGGCCCAATATCAACTACTCATTGCGAGGCCTGGTTTGTGAGAAGAAGCCGTTTAGATTTGTTTATCTTATTCGACCACTGTGACCTGGAATGTAGGACAAGGTCATTCATTTGAACAAACTCGATAGCCCTTCAAACCAGCATGCTACCCGCCTAATATCAACTCTTGGCACTCTTGGTTATTGAAAAGAAATCGTTTTATTATTTGACCTTTTTGACCCATGTGACCTTGAATGAAGGCCTAGCTCATTCATTTGTATTAACTTGGTAACCCTTTAGGCGAACATGCCTCAGACCCGACATCCACTACCTGGGCCTCTTGGCTATTGTGCTCAAGTCGTTTTAAGATTTCAGCTTATTTGACCCCTTGACCTTGAATGTACGTCAATGTCATTAATTTGCACAAACTTAGTAGCCCTTCACCCAAGCATGCAACATGTCTAACGTCAACTCTCCAGGACTATAAGTTATTGTGAAGAAGTCGTTCAAAGATTTCAGCCTTTTCGACCCTTTTGACCTTAAATGAAGGTCAAAGTCTTTATTTGAACGTTGTAGTCTATTACAGCAGCATGCTACATAACCAATATCAACTTCCTGGGAGTATTGATTATTGAGAATAAATTGTTTCAATATGTTTACCAAATTGACCACTGTGACCTTAAATGCAGTTCAAGGTCATTTATTTGAGCAAACTCGGTTGCCTTACATACCAGCATGCTACAGACCTAATGTCAACTCAGTAAGAAGCTTGATTATTGTGTCGTTTAAATATTTTATCCTTTTCGACCTCTGGACCTGGAATGTAGGTCAATGTTATTCATTTGAACAAACATGGCAGACCTTTACACGAGCATGCCACAGGCCTAATACCATCTCCCTGGCAATCTTTTTTTATTGAGAAGAAATCGTTTAAATATTCCAGCTCATTTGAACCATGTTACTTTTAATGAAGGTCGAGGTCATTCATCGTAGCTCTTCACCCCAGCATGTTACACACCCAATATCAACTCCCCGGAAGTCTTAGTTATTGATAAAAATTCGTTTGCTAAATGTTTTCCTGTTCGATCCCTGTGACATTGAATGTAGGTCAAGGTGATTTATTTGAACAAACTCGGAAGCATTTTACATCAGCGTACTGCAGACCCAATGTCAACTCACTGGGAATATTGGTTATTGAGAAGTTGCTTTAATATTTCAGCCTATTTGACCCCTTTGATGTTTAATGTAGGTCAATATCATTCATTTGAACAAATTTAGTTTCATTATATCATGCTATATCAAAAGGTAATGTTTTCCGACAGTGATTGTTTACACATATAGTCGATTAAATGATTTGTATTGCATTGGGATTTTCGATAATAATATAATGTTATAGGTTTTCTGTTTGTATATAAAAATACACTTGATATGAATTTACAAAGATAACTAATCACTGAAGAATCTCCGTTCACCAGTATGCTTGCTATCCTACACAACTGACATCATGTCCATGGTGTGTCAGTCACAACACCTGAAAGTTCTCTCTATGTTTTTGAAATTTATATTTGGTTATGATTTGAAGGATATGAGACATGAAAATCACATTAGATATTTTTTTTTTATTTGACTGAAACCATTCAATTTCATTTTTTGGCACCATATTCAAACCAATTTAAAAAGACCTTGAACTGTGGCCTATTTGTAAACTATTTGGCCTGTTTCTTATGATTATCTTACAAAATAAAAAGTATCGTGATCCCGAATGAGAATTGCTGCTTTTGTTTCATTCATGTTTCCAACTGTTTCTACTTCAGTAAACACTGATCAGACAATCATTAATTAATTCTCTGAATTATGACTGTTCAGGCAATGTAAATATGGAGTATCAACATTAAGCTGTCTTTAAATGTTTGGTTAACCAACCTTATCTACGTCGGCTCCTTTATCCAGTAGTATTTTCACAATTGCTGTGTGACCTTCCAAAGCTGCACCGCGCAAGGCATTAGACTAAAACAAAAGTAAAACTAGCACATTACATGAACATTCGACATTGTCATCGTCATTCTACAAGTACGGGTATTGTAATGTGGTTAATTTATTTCCGATCGGTATATTAAGAGTGAAGCAAATCATTGATGACCGTATATATTTTTGATATATTTGGTTTAGTCGAAGCCAGAGTGTAGGTTGTTTCATAATATGGTAGTATTGAAAACATTTAGTATGCAGTCAGCGTTCAGAGGTTCAGAATAATCAAAGCATGCTTTAACACTATATCTAACAAATCCGATCAGTATTATAACTAGACATCTATTTCATATGTCGCGTGATTATTTGACCCGTTGCCAATATATTATCGTGTTCTGTCAAAGCTTGTCATATGATTATTTGATATAAGTGAACAGTGTCTACAATGGAATGTCCAGTGGGTTTCAATTAAGGTTTTTTTTTTAATCTGAAATTGGAGTAGAAAAGTCGGCTTAGCTGAATGAGTTAAGAGTTAAGAAACCTCTTGATAAAATTAATGTCGGCTTAGCTTGATAATTTCTGAGTTAAGAAACTTATTGATGATTGTCAAAACCATTGTACTCAGATAAAATCAACAGCATATACAAGGATCAGATTAAGATCAAGCACACGGGTGAATGGAAGAGGAAAACTGACCCAGGTTTGAGCTATCACCATCTGAACAATGAACAATATTATTTGCCAGACAACAAATTCAACTGAGTAAATGTATAATTATGCGTAAACAGTGTGACAAGTTTGAAACAATTTACGTTTTAAGACGGGTTGTATGTTGTTGTTATACGAAAGGGTACCGGACGTGCTACTATCTTTAAGTGTTTAGACTTGTTCTTTTCAATGACCCCACAAGCTATGAAGGATTATAATCCCAAAGGAAAGAATGTTTTTTTTGGCTGAATTTCTCAATATACTACGATTAATAATGTATAATATGTGTGTCACTGAAATTTTGATATCTTTCTCTCTAGTGTATGGTCATGGTAAAATAAATACATCTATTTATGTGTAACTGTGAACTTATGCATTTATGCGAAGAAGATTTTATGCGAATTATGCTGGGAATTTTCCCCACGCGAATTGTATCAAGTCAATTTGCGTTATCTAGAACTACAAACGAAGCTGAATCGATCGCGAAAATTACACTCACGTGTATAGTATACAGATCAAACCCTGCGAAAATAACTTTATTTGCGGTATATCAACTTTGTACTTCGTAATTTCCACTAAACAAATATTGACATGTATATATGTATCCTTAATCATCGTCATGTTCCCAGTGCAGTTTCAACAGTTATTATGGTTACTAAAGACAGTTTCTCATGTACATCTCTAACGACTTGTTATTAAGAAGTAGAGTCTGCCATGCATATTTGCTGTCAGAATGGTTAGAGAGCATATCTCTGGTAGTTGTATAACAAAAACACTATGTTTTGATAATTCCAACAAAACACTCATTATCACTAAAACTATTAAATCGGAGACATTCGTTTGTCTACAGTTTTCACCAGTACATGTGTCGCGTACATGCACCTAATTGCAGACGCACAAAAGTCTCAGTATGTTTTCGTGTCATTTGATCGATACCTATCTGATATGTAATAAGTGAACGACTTCATACGGGACAAGTAAATAGTTCAACTTAGTACCTTAGCCATTTTACGTTAGACAACTTCTAATTAATGTCATTTTAGCGAGCTACCGCATATGACATTTTGTGCCATGTAGCGTCCCTGGAAACCAAATGATGGGACCGACTAGCACATTTTCGGACGGGATTCTCATCTTGGAGGCATTGTAGAAGAATTTAGAGAGAAATTGAGATTCAGGGGGGATTGATGATGAAAATATGACACATGTAGTGTTACAAGGAGTACCATAGACCGGACAGATACGGACATACATTCTATATTTCAATGGTAGCGGTATATATCGTGGCTCGGGGTACGGTGGGATGCTGGTTGTACTGCTGGCACTACCCCGGTTTAATGTGTGGGTGTGTGTCTGGTTGTTCTGTTGTCACTACCCCGATTCGGTATTCGGTGATATGTTTGGTTGTTCTGTTTTCACTACCCTAGTTCAGTGTTTGGTGATATATCTGGTTATTTTTTGTTATCACTTGCCCGGTTCCGTGTTCTGTGTCTGTGTTTCGACTCTTTTATCTAAATAATGGCTCTACTCCTAATTTTTTTTCTCGTTCGGCCTTTTTTTCTTCATTTTTTACAAAAAGACCAGAAATTAGGGGGTGGAGGAGATAACATTGAGTTATCTGCCCCTGATCTTTATTCTATATTTTATTTGTTTATATTTCTGAGTAGCACGATTTCTATACTTGGCTATTAACCAAAAGCCATCACTTTAAATTCAAAGCTTATCAAGATATTAAAATTTACATTTCAAAGTTAACTCAAGTTTAATGTGGTTTTCTCTTAAGAATTTCATATCCGGTACCAATAGAAGAATCAACCTACCAGCCTAAGACTTGCAGTCAGGCACTGCATATTTTGATAGCATATCCTATGGTTCTATCCTGTTCCAGAAAAGTTATATTTGAAAAATGTGAAAGATGCTATATACACACGTATGTCGCCGATACTTGACTAAAACCGGAGACAAGTTGGGGTGATTAGGGATGTTTCAAAATACAATCGGGACCTACCTGGCTAAAGTCTTAGTTAAGGTTCTAAGAGTTATAAAACCATTTCATATGCAAGAGTGTGATCAGTATACAGCTGATAATAGCACTGGAGTTCACGAGAAAAGTGAACTAGCTTGTGCACTAAAGTTAACACTGAAATACACTGTGAACGTGGTGAACTAAGGTCAATAAGCTTGTGCATTTAAACTGATGCACATGATATTAATATCATATATGAATCAAAAATTGAAAACTTGTTAAGTAAGTTAGTAACCCAAATATCTCAAATAAATACAGGGTACGACACATTTTACTTAAAAGAACATATTATCACAGAATACTTTACATTTACCTGTATATATTTATTATTGGTGTATGTTTTGGTTTCTTTTGGACATTCTTTTCAGATTTCATTATTTCTGATCTAAAATATTTATTGCATGATGGATTCTTTGTTACATTAAATCATACCGGTCAACCCTTCAGGAAAGTTTTTTACCTCCACATCGGAAGTAATTTTCCTGGAATCTACCTTTGTGTTCAAGTTTCATGTAACCACGTGAATCGGAAAAAAATCATTTGAAACGCACGAACTATTATTTTACTTATAAATGTTTGTATACATTTTCTGTATACACTTTTATATTATGATTCCCTCGCAGTACCCGATAACCCTAGCTTATATTATAGTCCTGACTATACATTTGTATAAGATCATCTAAATATCACTAATTTGCCTTAAGAACTTTTAATCTGCGTACACAAAGGAGGTTTGAACACATGGATCTGATCTTTTAAGTTAACATAGAAGGCAATTGTCTCGCTCATTCATTTTTGCAAAATCCAGATAAATACAAATAAAAGATGTAGCTAGATGTACACTACACAACGTTCAATTAACAGCACTATTTTGATATGTGAAACAACATATTTAATTGGATATATTTAATAATATTCATGTCGAAATATTTCAAACATTTTACACTTTTTGAATGAAGATAGTTTTATTTGCTTATAAACGCTCGGATGTCTATAATAATGTTGTTTTATAAACTTCTTTTTGCATAAGCGCGATATAGTAGTACAAAATACAAAAGATCTTCTACATCATTTTGTTGTTTTTAACTCCATTACAGCGCCCCGACTCAACATAAAGAGTTTGTGTCCGTATGCAAAATCTACTTTGCATTTGATCTCTTTTAGATTGCACAGATTTTGTCAAATAATATTTAAATTCAAATATATCAGCAAGGTATTTATAAACTTGGCATTTTGAAGAATTATCGAATGCATTGTGTAATTCCGGAAAAAAATATGTCGTGCAAGCATTAAACAAACATTTCATAAAAATATTTTTATTGTGAACTTGTTGAGATATCCTTCTGAAATTCTTGAAAGCCGAATACATTTTGATTGATTTTGTTGTCTTATTACGGAATGATTGATGTGCATCTAATTTCGGTATCATAATGAAACATATTATTCACAAGTCGGGAGGTCAGTGCTCCCCGACTGATTTATGGTTAACAAAAGTCAAATCATACCGTTACACTATTTCCAACTTGTTTTCAATATATTCTGGGATTATCGAGTTGTGTCAAAGCTTGTATTACGGTGTTACCTTTTTACATAATCGATCGGTATCTTGAAATGTAAACCTTTTTACAAAGACTTTTCATTCACTATACGTCTTTTAAATACAAAATTATATTTATTGAATATAAAATGGCATATTATTCAAACAAAAATCTTAATAGAAGCGTAGCATTATGGACATAAAACAATAATCACAACAATGAAACAACTAATTATGATTTTATCATTATGTGAAAACTATATCATTGAATTCGTTGAAGTTGTAAGACAAATTTATAGCAATACATTGGTATACAAATGGCTAAATAGAGTATTATTTCACAAGCATTTTGTCAGTGTTTTTTTTTTAAGAGTTATAAACTATGATGTTGTTTGTGTTAAAAAAATCTTGAAATGTCAGCTCAGATTAGCCATGGTAAACACTGATATATTAAATCTTAACAACATATCTCAAAATGAAAATCGTTTCATAGACTGACCTTAGCCGGATCAGCTCCTTTAGCCAGGAAAAAATTGACCATGTCTATGTGACCACCTCGTGCTGCACCGCTCAATCCCTGTAACAAAATTAGTCATAGAAAAATACCATTGGCAAACGATATTACAACCTTATATGGTATACAACATGTATATTGTCCATTTGTCATGTTGCTGGGTTATTATCGATCACTGTAAAAAAAAAAACAATTAAGCATTGAACTGTTACCAAATGGTAGTATACAGTCGGTATTAATACAATTTGGATGACAGATAAATAGAATGTCGACATGATTTTTTTTTTATTTAGTGTAGGTTATGACGCGTTTAAATTTGCCGCTTACCCTTTCACTGACGTCATCAAGTTCAAATACCGGAACAGCCGAAATTTCCAGAAGGAATAATATAGTTCCTGATGACGTTATTAATAGCAAGCACATAAATACAAATTTTACAAATTTGGCTTTACTTTTTATTATATATATAAAGTTATATAAAGTTGCACTTATAGTAATTTCGTGTTGACTACATTTTTCTAATTATAAAATGATACTCTCATAGCTTGTGATGTTGCTTTATTTTTCGTTGTGGCTTCTGTAAATGAATGCTAGCATTCCAAAGCTCTCTAGGCCGAAAGTAACTGGCGGCCATTGTTTAACCTACAACACTTGGAGCTGTATTCCTACACTGACCGAATCACTGTAAATTGTAGTATACAGTCTCATCAATACAATTTGGTTTACTATCGACATATAGACAAATGCAACACAGAATGTAAATATTAATTAAAACATAACCAATTGTATAATATACACACACATATATATATATTATTGTTTGGTTATAATCAGGGTTTTGTTTGAGTAGTTTAACCTAAATGATCTCATGCTCCATTCCCTTGAAGCTTTGTACGATTTTCTTGTCAATTTAATTGTCTCATTTAGATAACTGACTGTTTTACATGATGTAATTCTCTATTGATAAAAATATCTTTTAAGTTTAAAAGTTTAAGGGTGTGAAAAAATGTTGTCATTCATTTATCTAAAACGTATTGTATATTATTGTTGTTCTATAACATTACACTATGCACGGTTTTGTTGCAAAGATATACAACTTACTCTAGTAAGGTCGTATCGTGGTATTATCAGGAAGTGGCAAATATGAAATCATAAACTGTATGTCATGTTAAGGGAATGATTGTGAAATTTGAGTACATTGTTTTCTAATTGTATATAGCAAATCCATGATAAGTGCTAGCGCTAGCATGATCTAATTTAAGCTTAATATCCAAACCAGTATAAAAAGACCCTATACCGTAATCTCTCAATATGACCTTCAGGAGGAGACGTACAATATACAATGTTTATGTTGATACTAGAAATATTGATTGATATAAGTAAGGAGTTGTAAATTATAAGATAGAGACATGGCGTGTTGTGTCACAATGAATATCATATATTTATTACAATTGTAAAGATGTCTTTTTCCCGTTATAGAAAAGAACATTTACATTATAGGTCTCTGGCTGAATAGACTAAACTGTAAAAATGATATGTAAATATATGTTTCGGCTTTTAAATACTGTATATTCAGTTTAACTGTAAAACTGATCGATGATTGTATACAATGCTACACGGGAAAACCAATAAGTGAAGTGGGTTCGTGTGACGAGTCCGTGCACCGTTCTGATCACGAGCGGAAATATATGTTTTTTGTAAGACCTATTGATTTATAATATTGTTTGTTTACACTGACTCATGTGTTGCAAAAACATGGTTTCGGACTCTTATTTATTTGTAATTAAGTGAATGTATAAGTTTTATGAAACATTATCAACGTATTATGCAAGATGATGTTTTCAACAGTTATTTTTACAGTTAAAGTCGCTTTAAGTATTGCTATTATATTGTGATTTATAATGGATATTATCTCAAGAAAACGCATTTTTACTTCCTCATTAAAAATAAATATAATTTATGCGAATTTACAAAGGTAAAAAAAATGCCATTCACCTGTATGTTTGCTATCGCACACCTAACAACATAACATGTGTCAGTCCTGCCAGTTCTTTCTGTCTTTTTGGGTTTCCTGTTTACCTTAGATATATCATGAAAATAAATTCAGAAAAATAAAATTTACAAGTTGAAATTTTGAATATTACATTAAATTAAAAAAAAAAATACTGTTTAAGTGAAATATCTTTAATCTCAAAACTTTAGTTGTGAAATAAAGTGCACGTCGTTGTACACTGTAGCTAACCTATAGTGCAATCGGTGTACTATGATGCTAGTACACTACCGTGTTCACTTCAATTACATTACAAAGTAAGCCTAGTCTACAGTACAGTAAAGGAGTGATATTTTCGCTCTGATGAAATGGCTAGTCGTTTAAATGTTTAGTCATATCGGATTATCGTTAATATGATAAATATTTATCTACATAATGTATATATTGGTATAGTTATGTTCAACTTTTAAACCTGATCAAGGTAGAACTGTCAAGTCTGTAAACACGAGCAGGGGATGTTGTAAGAGCTGTCCCTCCTGGACGCATATAACCCCGCGCGCGTAAAAAAGTATGTAAGTTAGATTGATTATTCTATCCAACCTGCCGAGGTATGGGAGAATAATTATATTGTTGACAGTCGTGTGGCTAGACTATCGAAACAAGTACACTACATTAATAATTTGAAGTTCATATAATAGTTATTGAACTTTATTACAGAAATTTAACCGTCTCAAAGCGGTTCACTAACTGTTATCTGTTTGTTGTAAGTGTCCCTAGAAAGAACCATCATCTTTATCGATTATCTTGTGAACGTACGAGTGGAGCATGAACGCTATATTACATGCGCTGTTATCGCACTACTATAGCATTTACAGCTGAGTCGACACAGTAAATTGGAACAAATTAGGATCCGACCATAAAATGCTACCTATAACAATATTGCATATGCTTAACATGGCAGTCTTTCATTGTTTTCCTGTCATTTGACCGATACACGTCTGATAGGTAATAAGTGAACTAATTCGTACGGGATAAGTAAATGTTTTATCAGACACTAGATAACGTCTGATGTATGTATAATTATACCTAAATTATCTTTATGTCTTGTGACCGATTCGTGAACACCAAAAACGGACACAAGGTCGCTGTGTTAGGGCTGTTTAACAAAAGCCATCAGGACCTACACTTGAGCTTACATCTAGTGTACTCGGTGTATTTCAGTGATTTGTACAGCGCTCTACGGTGTTTACTACAAGTGCATTACCAAGTACCAGGTTTAGCTTGCTCCGAACTACATGATTAATCATACATTATTCACATGCCAGTTGGTTAGTGATACGCGATTCCAACAATATCCACCTGTGGTCTAGTTAATGATTCCCGAACAGAATATGGGCAATAATACCTGAAACATGCTGTAACACTATATCGAACACATTTTCAAAAGATTTTGATCAAATTGTGTTCTGGTAAATATTACATTTGCTTTCTTCACATACTCTATCAATGTCCACATGAGCAACATATGAGTTGATTGCCTAAGATTTTCAGTTACACTTTATTATTAGACAGAGTAGTCTATTCAGACATTTTAATTAAACGGAAACCTCGGGTCTGAAATCTCATCCTGCATATTTTTTATTTATGTTTCCTTTAAGGGCTGATGTTGTTCTTTTTCCACGAACCCTTGCGTAATTTATTAAAGGTTTAAATACCGAAATGTTATATTTGTGATAAAGTAACTCCCAGTCTGTATACCATTAAACATGTATAAACTGATATTTGTGTCACTTCAATTGATGATAAAACATACATTTTACCCAAGTGTGGAGAAGGAATCTCAACCAGTACGTTGTGAAGCATATATGTTGACACGTTATTAAGCATTAATTGTTAACGTAAGTCACGTTGTTATTTATCTCCGAAGTGTCTATGATAAGGAAGAAAAGAAACATGCTTTATCATGGTATCGGACAAATACTCAATTTTGACCTCAACGAATTTAATTGAAACTGGCATTAATGTCAATTCAAATAATTGCTCTGTATTTAAGTGGGCAGCGTCGTAGATGGATGTCTTTCGTTTCTATTCTAAATCCAGCAGTATAGTCGAGTTTGACTTGTTATAACAAATGTTAATTCAAACAATTATTTGTTGAATGTCAAATAACTGGTACCAGATAAAATCCTTTACATAAACCGGCAAAAACGAGAGCACGATAATGAACTGAAGATGAATATGGACCACTGTTTGAAAAATCTCCATCTAAACAGTGAATGATTTAATTTGCCAGAAAACAAATGTAACGAGTTTGAGTCTATTGAAGTTTCAACAAATGTTGTAAGCAAGTTAAAGTTAAACGAATGGGTTGCGGACGAGTTTCTCTTATCCGGATGATGCATGTTTCTAATACTTATCTAACCAGTTGTTGGCATCACTGTTAATGCTGTCCTTCATTATATAGGCACCTTAACTTCGACACTATTTTTCCTTGTCTATATTTCCCTATTTATAATGTACGTGCTCAATAAGCATTTCAGATGAAAGTACAAATTTTCCTCTGTATAACGACGGCCATCTCAGGTCACGCACATATTTAGTTAGATCACGTGACTTGTAAATGCGGAAACATTAACACCATTACAGAATTTGGCAAAGCGCAACCTCTAAATCACTTCTTACAACGAGGTGTCTAAATCAATGGAAAGGGTATACTATTATGCACGAGAAAAGTCCTATGCATCTGATTGATTTAAACGATTCCCTTCAAAAACGATTTATTGTCGGGGAAACGCCCAACTACGATGTGTTTGACTATATACTCGAACTTTCCCCGTATTTATCACTGAAATCATTCTAGTGCGCAGCAAAATATACAACAACGAGTTAATTAATTTCTTGTCCAAAGAGTCACATTTCATTTTTTTTAAAGTTGCACTTCCAAAAAAGCTACGATCGATATTAATGTTTATGTCCCGATATTGGAATTCTTCAGTGTTTTAAGTGTAGAGAGGCGGCATAGAACGAATAAACGTCACTACATAAACGCAGCGAATCGTAATTATTTAGATGTAATATTTGCAGATAATTCTAAAAGACATAATGTACGTAACTGTATGTGTTTAGTTAGGTACGTACAAGTTTGTACCTTGAATAGTTTGCCGAAACCGCGCCCTTCATCGTAGCCATGACAGTCGATCCCGGCTTTGATCAGGACTGCGGTGCCAAAGTGAAAGTATAAGTCTTCATCTTAATTTGACGTTGATCGTTAAACTATATTCACAGCTAATATCATTTGATGTTGTTTTACTATATCTCACAATTTCAACATCAAAACCTTAAAAAAATACTGCAAAATGAAAAATGTAGCCTTCGTGTCAGGCAGTGCAGACATAACGCGGAGCCTGTAAACAATGCCACGTCATCGGAATGTTGAATTTGCAATAAAGTACAGTAATGTATATTTTACATGACTACATTTATGATCAACATAATGGGACGCAACATTAACAGTGATGCGTGTTCAATGAATTATTCAAATTGCCTCAACCACAATAACCACTGATAAGATAATGATTAAGTAATCCTAGGACCGAAAAAGTAATATTATAATTGAGTACCAATATAAAGCTGTCTTTCAAATGTTTAGTTAACCAACATCACAAATGAAGCGAGCTTTTAACAGTATGATGCATATATTTTGAACCTTCAGTCAAAAATCAGTTAAAGTTTGTAGTAAAGTTTTAAGTAGTTTATATTACTGTTGTGGTCCCTTAAAAAGACTTACTGGTAGTAAAAAACATATTTGTAATGTTTGTCATATTACATCAAAATTTAAACTGAAAGTTGAACAACTTTCTGGTCGTAACGCTACGTAAAACCGTAAAGTATATGACTAAACCTACACTGTTGACGGGTCGTGTGGTTAAGTCCAACCAAATGAGTATTATAATTAGGCATACATTGATAACCTGTCATGTTGTAAGTGATTCCCTGCAATATTATGGGTTTAGAATCAACAATGAACAATACCATATAACACAAAGTTCAAGTATAATGACTCGGAATGCATTGGGCGATTTTAAATCTATTGAAGTTGAAGATTAATCAACCCAAAATAACCAAATAGTTTTTCATTGAATTGTAACTGATAATCAGTAGTATATTGGCGAATAATGAAGACGGTATAATGCATATATTCTGAATATGTTCATCGTGGAAGCACCTAATTAATATTTATAAGTTAGTTAATGTACATTCGATACTTAACGGATTACTGCATTTTCAGTAAATGTGGAAATGATTTGTAATACTATAGAGGAAAACATTACACACATATTTAAACTGATATGGGATGTACTTTTGTAATCTAATTTAGGCAAATAAAACCTATTGTTTGTTTATTTCAACAGATCATATAACAGTATAATAATGATAAAATAATAATGGCGTCGTGGTAGTGAGGATAAGTAATCCTCGTCTAGTATTTAACTAAGCCTACACTGTTGACGTGTAATGTGGTTAAATCATACCAATTCAGTATTTCTATTTCAAGCATTATTATTATTTTGTATTCATTTTGAAGGAGTTAATATATTTAATGGGTATTAAAGAAAGAAGAATAAAAAGATTAAGTACAAGGGAAAACAAACTTGATGAATATATTGTTCTTGCATGCGAATAGAATTGCAAATATTGTAACTTTTGTGTTTTATATGTTTTTTTGTTTTTTTGTTTTATTATTTTTTATGATCAATGTCTGTGTCAGTGGTCCACGTCAAGCAAATTAGAAAATGTCTATAATATTTTTTTTTCATTTCAAAATTTTGCAACTGCTTATAAGTAGTGTCTGCAATCACTAAAAATTTCTTGGTAGATCAATCATGAAAAGAAAGGGAAATATCACTAACTGCTACATTATAATTGATAATTGATTTTAAAACATCATGACTAGATGAGCGAATAATCTCCCTTTATCTTTAAATTGACTGTTGTACATGATGTAGTTTTCCATGGATAAAATGTATCATACAATTTAGAATGATGAAGGTTTAAAAAATATTGTCATCTCTTGACCAACTTTAGTCTATTTCTTTCGTTTTACGATGCTTTATACCACAAATGAAAAATAAATCTGTATAACTGTACAAAATGTCGTCTTTTACCATCTCGAAAAACTCTGAAACACTGACAACTGATTGAGTGATTGAATCGTGAATGATATCAATATTTCCTTTAAAATATGTCTCTGTTTTGGATAAACTAACAGAAATATAGAAAGATAGCATGGACCGACAATATAACATGCATTTTCTATGAATCCTTATATTTACATCCAAACTTATTATACCAAAAAAATTGAACGAGAGAAAGTTTAACGTGATCGAAAAAAGACATAAAAGAAAAGAAACAAGAGGCCCGTGAGCTTTAACGGTCAGCTTTTTTTGGATACATTTTAGCATATTTGACCCCCTTGATAAGGTAAGGTGATCCGTTTGAACAAATTTGGAAGCGCTTCATCCAGGGATGCTATAGACCTAGGTCTCTGGGACCTTTTGTCATCTAGTAGAAGTCGTTTAATAAGTTTACCTTATTTTACCCCTTGACCTTGAGTGAAGGTCAAGGTCATCTATTTGAAAAAACAACAACTTAGTAGCCCTTAATCAAAGCATGCTACACACCTAATATCAGGTATTTTGGCCTGTTAGTTATTGAGGAGAAGTCTTTTGAATATTTCAGACTTTTCAACTCTGTGACTTTGAATGTAGTTCAAGGTCATTTATTTAAGCAAACTCGGCAGCCTTTTCCTCAAGCATGATCCAGGCCCGATATGAACTCATTGCGAGGCTTGGTTTGTGAGAAGAAGCCGTTTAGATTTGTTTATCTTATTCGACCACTGTGACCTGGGATGTAGGACAAGGTCATTCATTTGAACAAACTCGATAGCCCTTAAAACCAGCATGTTGCCAGCCTAATATAAACTCTTGGCACTCTTGGTAATTGAAAAGAAATCGTTTTACCTTTTTGGCTTTTTTGACCCATGTGACCTTGAATGAAGGCCTAGCTAATTCATTTGTGTTAACTTGATAACCCTTTAGGCGAACATGCCACAGACCCAAGTCGTTTTAAGATTTAAGCTTAGTTGACCCATTGACCTTGAATGTACGCCAATGTCATTAATTTGCACAAACTTAGTAGCCCTTCACCCCAGTATGCTACCTGGCTAATATCAACTCCCTAGGACTCTAAGTTATTGTGAAGAAGTCGTTCAAAGATTTCAGCCTATTTGATCCTTTTGACCCTGAATGAAGGTCAAAGTCTTTTATTTGAACTTTGTAGTCCTTTTCAGCAGCATGCTACATAACCAATATCAACTTCCTTGGAGTATTGATTATTGAGAAGAACTTTTTTCAATATTTTTACCAAATTGACCCATGTGACCTTAAATGCAGTTCAAGGTCATTTATTTGAGCAAACTCGGTTGCCTTACATACCAGCATGCTACAGACCCAATGTCAACTTAGTAAGAAGCTTGATTATTGAGTCGTTTAAATATTTTATCCTTTTCGACCTCTGGACCTGGAATGTAGACCAATGTCATTCATTTGAACAAACATGGCAGACCTTTACGCGATCATGCCACAGGCCTAATATCATCTCCCTGGCAATCTTTGTTATTGAGAAGAAATCGTTTAAATATTCCAGCTCATTTGAACCATGTTACTTTTAATGAAGGCCGAGGTCATTCATCGTAGCTCCTCATACCAGCATGTTACGGACCCAATATCAACTCCCCGGAAGTCCTAGTTATTGATAAGAAGTCGTTTATTAAATGTTATCCTGTTCGATCCCTGTGACATTGAATATAGGTCTAGGTCATTTATTTGAACAAACTCGGAAGCCTTTTACCTCAGCGTACTGCAGACCCAATGTCAACTCACTGGGAAGCTTGAATAGGTATATATCATTCATTTGAACAAATTTGGTAGGTCTTCACCCGAACATGCTACCCGTCTAATATCAACTCCCTGGCATATACGTTTATTGAAAAGAAATTGTTTAAATATTTCAGCCTGTTTGACCCATGTGACCTTGAATATCACTACCAAATTTCTTAGAAAAGAGTCTCTCTATCATCCAAATTCTTATTTTTGTTTCTAAATTTCTTTGTTTGGGATTTCTTACCAAAACATTTTATAACATTGCGAGAATACTAGAAGAAAAAAATATTTTAACTAACAAAATATATGATATATGCAATTGACGTTATATAATTGTAATTTTTTGGGATATTCAATTGACATATGAGTATGAATGCATTGGACGATGTTTATATCAATGTTAGCACCTAACGTTTATAAAATATTAATAACATAATAACACTAATTTTACTTTCGAAATATTATTTATAGAGTGAACATCAACAAATATAATCAAAGATTGATATTTGTTATCATAGCTCCGTTAATCATCTTACCGTTCGAACACAAAGTGCCATACATTTTTTTTTTTTTTTCGTTATTAAGATTAGAACACATGTTGTAGAATGCCATGACATTCAAATCACATCTGATTTCAAAATATACCACAGCGTCAGAAAAAAATGTATCTTTGATAAAACATAATATTGCATTCACGCCAATTTTGCGGAAAAATATGTTGTTCTGAAATTAAACGACGTCACAGACACTCACACTGACTTGCAATGCTGTCCCGGGGTACACTCAGTAACACGTGAACTAATTCATACGGGATAAGTAAATGTTTTAACAGTACCTTACCATTTTAACGGTTGGTAACATCTGATAAATGTTTGCTAATAACTTAGTTATATCTCCGTGTCATTTGATCGATACGTACATGTGCTTGGTAGGTAATAGGTTAAGTATTTCATACGGGATTATTGAATGTTCAAACAATAATACCTTAGCCTTTTAACGCTAGATGACTTTATCATTGGACTGAAGGTGAGTGCCTCAAGCATCTGTTTTCATGTTTGGAAATAGATGAAAGTCTGATGGAGCAAGATCAGGTTAATAAGACGGCTGCTCAATCAAATTAAAGCCAAAATCATGAATGGCAATGTCAGACTTGTGAACAGTCACATTGTTCTGATGGGATAACAGCTTTCTGCGGTTAAAAAAGGGTCAAGGGTGCTTCTATTATTTCGATTGTTGTTTGGTCTTTGGGATTAACATATTGGCCCATGTTTCATCCATAGTGGCAAATCTAAGAAGAAAGTTGTCAGGATCTTCCTCAAAAAAGGTAACAATTGTTCCGCAAGCGTTATCATTGCAATAGCCACGGTCAGAATGTAATGAACTCTTTCAAGCTCTGCCAACTCTACGGGCTATATGTGATTGGCTCTTTCTGTGACTCGTATGTCAGTCATGACAATATCATGAACTTTTTTCCATATTGACAGGCCTTCCAGGACAGGGGTCATCCTCAAGGCTCTGTCCGCCGCGCTTAGAATACGTCAATTGCATTTTCACTGTAGCAAATGAAGGGACATATTTCTCTAGTGATGCAACCATTTTATGATGGGTATCCAGAATGTGATTAACCCTTCTTTATGCAACTATTGGATCACTGCTCTTAAACCGATTGTGTCCATTTTGCAAAAGCCGCTGTCTTGTTTATTTTAGGGTGCAACCTAGTCGATATAAACTAACCAAGTTATCCCTATCTCTATACTATTTCTTATTAAGTGGGGACCATTTATTCTATAAACACAGTTATATATATATCTGTCACACACCGCCTTTCTTAAATAAATATATTCTTTATTTTCATCCATTACCTTGTAAATTCATTTGGAAGAATATTATTTTAAAATCACATTCCTTTCTGTAATTAAACTGAAACCTCCCTAGCTCACTATTCAAAGCCTCGCCGTGAAGATGATCAACATATCGTTTGTATAGTAACACAATTGTTATAAATAATTAACTATCTGCTTTTGATTCATTCTAAGTGCATAGCCAATCATTTCCATCACGTTGATCAAAATGACGCAACAATCACGTCGTGCGATCTTTACTGCATGTGAACGGTCATTGATGCAACCAAGATTAAAACTGAGACAATACGAGACTCGGGTGCTAAATGTGAATATTTCCCGTTAAAGCTAAGACCGATTATATCGTAGATCTTTGGTTTAAGTATTTAACGCAACAATGACTTTGGATTTCATACTCATTTAATGAAATTTTTTTTTAATAAATAGTGAAATATGTCCATGTAACTTTCTGCACGAGAGCGGTAACATGTGTTTCTTGTAGGAACTTTTAAATTCTAACGTTTTTCAAAAATTGTTTCGGGCAATTTTTAAATATCGTAATTACGTGAACGCTTTGGTTTCATTATATCATAAAAGTTAAAAGTTAATGTTATCCGACTGTGATTGTTTACACATATAGTCGATTAAATGATTTGTATCGCATTGTGATTTTCGATAATGATATAATGTTATAGGTTTTCTGTTTGCATATTAAAAAATACACATGATATGAATTTACAAAGATAACTAATCACTGAAGAATCGCCGTTCACCAGTATTTTGGCTATCCTAAACTACTGTACATCATGTCAATGGTGTGTCAGTCACAACACCTGCAAGTTCTCTCTCTATGTTTTTGAAGTTTACATTAGGTTTTGATTTCAAGGATATGAGGCATGACGTTTATCTTTTGAAATAAATATAGTTTGCCATTTAAACCAACTTTCCAACTCAACAAATAAATAAAAATCACATTAGATGATTTTTTTTATTTGAATGAAACCATTCAATTTCATTTTTTGTAACATATTCAAACCAATTTAAAGAGATCTTGAACTGTAGCCTATTTGTAAACTATTTGGCCTGTTTGTTATGATTATCTTACAAATTAAAAAGTATCATGATCCCGAATGAAAATTGCTACTTTTGTTCAATTCATGTTTCAAACTGTTTCTACTTCAGTAAACGCTGATCAGATAATGATTGATTAATTCTTTGAATTGTGACTGATCAAGCAATATTAAAATGGAGCATCAACATTAAGCTGTCTTTAAATGTTTGGTTAACCAACCTTATTAACGTCGGCTCCTTTTTTCAAAAGTATATTCACAATGTCTGCGTGACCTTTCTCAGCTGCACCGCCCAAAGCATCAAACTAAAACAAAAATAAACGTCATAAAGCACATGTACATTCGACATTGTCATTGTCAAGCTACACATACGGGTATTGTAATGTGGTTGATTTATTTCCGATCGGTATATTTAGAGTGAAGAAAATCATTGATGACCGGAAAGTGTCTATATTTTTTATATATTTGGTTTAGTCGGAGCCAGATTGTAGGTTGTTTCACATTATGGTCATATTGAAAACATGTATAATGCAGTCAGCATTGAGAGGTTCAGAATAATCAAATCATGCGTTAACACTATATCTAACAAATCCGATTATTTGATTCGTTGTCAATATATTATCGTGTTCTGGCAAAGCTTGTACTATGGTTGTTTAATATAAGTGAACAGTATCTACGTAGGAGTGTCCAAGGGGTTTCAATTTAGTTTTTGTTATCTGAAATTGCAGTAGAAAAATCGGCTAAGCTGAACGAGTTAAGAGTTAAGAAGCGTCTGGATAAAAAAAACGTCGGCTTAGCTTAATAAGTTCTGAGTTAAGAAATGTATTGATGATTGTCAAAATCATTGTACTCAGATAAAGTCAACAGAATATACATGGATCAGATTTAGATCAGTACACGGATGAATGGAAGAGGATAACTGACCCAGATTTGAGTTATCACCATCTGAACAATCAACAATATCATTTGCCAGACAACAAAACAACTGGGTAAACGTATAATGATGTGAAGACAATGCGACGAGTTTGAGTCTATTAACGTTTTAAGACGGCTTGTGCGCTATTATTATACGAACGGGAACTAGACGTGCTACGCTTTTACCTGTTCAGACTTGTTTCTTTTAATGACCATACACGCTTTGAAGGATTATAATCTTAAAAGGAATAAAAATGTGTTATTTTGTTCAATTTCTCAATAAACTACTATTAATATCTAGTGTATAATATGTGTTTCACTGAAATTTTGAATTTTTCCTCTTCGGTATAAGGCCAGGGTAAACGATTTGACATTTACGTGAGGGGGAATTTAATGCTAATTCCACGGAACTTTCCCCCAACCGTATTATTTGAAGTCAATTTGCGTTATCTCGAACAACAAAAGAAGTTGGATCGATCGCAAAAATTACCTCGTGATTTCCATTAAACCAATGTTGACATGTATATATGTATCATAAATCCTCGTCATGTCCCCAGCGCAGTTTCTACAATTAGTATGGTTACTAAAGAAAATTGCTCATGTACATCTCTAACGATTTGTTATTTAGAAGTCGAGTCTGCCATACATATATGCTGTCAGAATGATTAGAGAGCATATATCTGGTAGTTATATAACTAAAGCAATTTGTTTTGATGATTCCAACAAAACACTCACTATCGCTAAAACAATTAAATCGGAATCACGCGTTTGTCTACAGTTTTCACCAGTACATGTGTCTCGTACATTCACCTATGTTGGTGTTCCTTCTAATTATTCGAGCTGCATTTATGTCTATAGTGCTATAAATACCTGCTATTTTTACTGTTTTACATCTCTAATTGCAGACGCACAAAAAACATCAGATATGTTTCCGTGTGATGTGATCGATACCTATCTGATAGATAATAAGAGAACGAATTCATACGGGACAAGTAAATATTTTAACAGTAGTACCTTAGCCATTTTACGTTAGACAACTTCTGATTAACATCATTATATCCACGTTTGTCTTTATTTTGTTTGGCCGATACGTTTTGACTAAACACGGACATAAGTTCGGGGTTTTTAGGATTGTTTCACAAATCCAATCCGGACCTACCCTGCTAAAATCTTAGTTCCGCTTCCAGGAATTATAAAACCATTTCAAATGCAAGAATTTGATCTGTATACAGTTGATAGTAAACTAGACTTGATAGTCACTGGAGTTCACAAGAAAAATGAACTCCACTTTACTAGCTTGTGCACTATAGTTAACACTGAAATACACTGTGAACGTAATTAACAAAGTCAATAAGCTTGTGCATTAGAACTGATGTACATGATATTAATATCATATATGCATCAATATTGAAAATGTGTTTAGTAAGTTTTTTTTTTTTTTTTGTAATTATCTTTTTATTCAGGATTTTCATCAATATACATAAAATACAATTATTCTTTTACACACTCACACACAAACATGCACAAAAACCTAATCTATTGCAGGGCCATGTTGTAAACTAGACATTGTCTAAATATGTTACCCTGGTTAAATAAAAGATATTATTATTATCTATATATATCATTTGCTTGCTCTCACGTACATCGACAAAATATTGTATATAAAATTCCCACGCATATTGCATACTGCATACATTTACACACATCCAATCTTATATCCAGAGATATATTAACATAGTACGGTATACGGTATATAGATAGATACTGTATACATAATACATACACAAGCAAAGCGAGAAAAGCAAAATATCATATTGACACTAATAAATTACATGTAAACAAAGATCATGTTCATACAGACAGCACATGCACACACAACAGCACACACACACACTCACAAACATACACACACACAAACTTTCAAAACATACTCATACATACATAATTAATTTGTACATGAAAACAAAGACGGTATATAAATATATACTGTATACATACAACAGCAAAGAGAGAAAAGCAAACATCATATTCACACTTATAAATTACTTGTAAACATCATGTTCATACAAACAGCACATGCGCACACACCATCACACTTACACACACTCACACACATACACAAACACAGACTTTCAAACTCGCATACACACATAATTAATTTATACATGAAAACAAAGAAGAAGAAAACAGGCAGAGAAAAGAAGGGAAAGAGAGGGGGAGGGAGATTCAAAAATAAAGATGTATATATTAAATGAAATAATTTAATTGAAAAACTTCTTTACCAAAATTAAATAGATTCGACACTGCCAGAAGGAAAATATTCAGTTTAGTTCTATTAATGGCATCCATTTCTTCCAATTATTTTCAAAAATCAATTTTTTGTGCACATTATTTCCATTGTTGATATATTTTTGAACAGTAAAATGATCCTTGATATCATTAACAAGAGCTGTTATATTTAAAGCTTTGTTGAAACATCTTGTTTTATAGATATAATATTTAATTATAATAATGATTTCATTATCAACAGGGTTGGCATATGAAGATAATAAACCAAATAAGAAAGATTCTTTGTTCATAGAAAAAGCAATAAACAATATATCAACTAAGTTTTCAAATTCCTGCAATAATTCTTGTACACATACACATTCCCAGAGCAAATGCGTTACTTTCTCTGGTTCACTATTACAGAAAGTGCATAAAGGACTAGCAGTTATATGTGTTTTAAAAAGAAAAGTATTTGGGACTAGGATAAAGTGAATAATTCTCAGTTGAAACCATTGTAACTTTGGACTGCGGGAGACATTAAAGGGAATTTTAAAGATTTTTTTCCATTTGTCTTCATTAAAGTAGAAGTGTTGTTCCTGCCATTTCCTAACACCGGTTGGTACAGAAGCTGGTGTGATGAGACAATTGTAAAAGTCTTTTGAGCCTTTATGGTTCTTATAGAAAATTTCTAAATGCAAAGGTATAAATGGTTGAACTGGATTTTCAAATGAAGGCTCTAAAACAAAATTATCCATAAAAGATCTAACTGCAGATATCAGTCCGTGGTATTGGAGAAAGTTAGTGTTGGCTCTGAATTTTTCTAGAAACTCATTAATTGTATAGAAACTTAGATTACCATGATCTTTAACCAAGTCAGAAATTGTATAAATTCCAACATTAAACCAGTTTTTGTAAAAGATGGTGCTATTTCCAACTTTTATATCTGTATTATACCATAATGGAGTTTTCAAAAAAGAGTCATGATCCAATGCCCTTTTCCTAAATAGTCTTGAATTTCTCAATTTTTTCCATATTCTGAAAACATCTTTCCAAAATTTATTAGAACACTTAGATTCACAAACAGATATGTAAGCATTCCCACAGCACTGTAACTTTTTAAAATCTATCATAGTCCATAGGAGGATAACCCATTTGCCTGAAGACTTAAACATCCTACGTACCCAACCTAACTTAAGTGAATCTATGAAAGCCTGGACATCTATCATTTTCAAGCCTCCATTTAAGTAGCTTTGGATAACAACATCTTTCTTTATTTTATGAGGCCTATCATTCCAAAGGTAGTCAAATATTATGGAATTTAATTGCACTATGAATCTCTCAGGTGGGTTAGGCAGATAATTTAGCTGAGAGATTAGTAGGGATTTTATAATATCAATTTTACCAATAGGAGTCAAATTCCGCTTTTTCCAAGAAGATATTAGAGATTTAAGTTTTACTATTTTTTTGTAAAAGTTCATCCTTGAAATATTGCCACCTTGATTTACATAAGAAAAAACTTCACAATGCAAAGTTTTGACCCACTTTTTGATGTCAGTTCCAAAATTTAAAAAATCTAAGACCTTCTCAATAAAATTCCATGAAACAGAATCAAATGCTTTTTCAAAATCTATTGATAGTAACATTCCAGGAATATTTTCTTCTTCAGCATACTGCATCACATCATATAGAGTTCTGATATTCTCACCTATATAGCGATCAGATAGAAAACCGGTTTGGTCACAATTAATTAACTTGTTTAAATATTTTCTTATTCTTTGGGAGATAATTCCAGAAGCTATTTTATATGAAATGTTTAAAAGAGAAATAGGTCTCCAATTTTTTATAAAATGTCGAGGTTTGTTACCCTTAGGAATACAAGTTATTATGCCTTGTCTCTGTGTTACGGAAAGTTGACCAATAGAGAAACCATAGTTGATAGACCTAACAACAAAGTCCTTTAGATCTTTCCAAAAGCATTTAAAAACTTCAGCAGTATATCCATCTGAACCAGGGCTTTTATTGTTTTTCATATGTTTTAGAAATATACCTGCCTCATCTACTGTAATCATACCTTATATACTATTGGCTTCATGTTCCTCTAATTTTGGAATATTACAACCATGTAGATAATTGTCCAGACTAACATGTTCAAATTCCTTAAATCTGTATTAATCCTCATAGAAATTGTGTACTTCATTTAAAATTTCTTTTTGGTCCGTTATAATATTATCATTTTTCTGTAGTTTTGGAATAATTTTTGAAGTAAAATTACGGTTCTCTAAACTGAAGAAGTATGCTGTTGGTTTTTCCCCATCTTTTATCCATTTTGCCCTGGCCCTAACTATACTACCATTGATCTTTTTTATCCGTATACTTTCTAACTCTTTTACTTTTGCTTCTAATTCCTAAATTCTAAATACGGGACAATTAACTATTTTAACAGTAGTACCTTAGCCATTTTTCGTTAGACAACTTCTGATTAACATCATTATATCCACGTGTGTCTTTATTTTGTTTGGCCGATACGTTTTGACTAAACACGGACATCAGTTCGGGGTGTTTTGGGTTGTTTCACAAAACCAATCCGGACCTACTTTGATAAAATCCTAGTTCAGCTTCTAGGATTCATAAAACCATTGTTAGTCTAGTTCGCTGGAGTTCACAAGAAAAGTGAACTCCACTTTACTAGCTTGTGCACTATAGTTAACACTGAAATACACTGAACGTGATTTAAAAAAGTCAATAAACTTGTGTAACTGATATACATGATATTAATATCATATATGCATCAATATTGAAAACGTGTTTAGTAAGTTAGTAACCCAAACATCTCAAATAAATACAGGATACGACACATTTTACTTAATATATATATATAATATCACATAATATATAATAATCGATTACATTACATTTACCTGTATATATTTGTTATTGGTGTATGTTTTGGTTTCTTTTGGTTTTTTTTTTCAGATTTCTTTATTTCTGACCAAAATATTTATTGCATGATGGAATGTTTGTTTCATTAAAATCATACCGGATAACCCTTCAGGAAAATTTTTATCTATACACAGTTATTTCTATTGGAAGTAATCTTCCTGGAATCTACCTTTGTTTTTAAGTTCCATGTAACCACATGAATCGGAAAAAAAAGTTATTTGAAACACACGAACTATTGTTTTACTTATGTAATGTTTATATACATTTTCTGCAACGCTTTCAGATTATTATTCTTTCGCAGTACCCGGTAGCCCTGACTATACAATTGTATAAGATCATCTAAATATCACTAATTGGCCTTGATAACTTTTAATTGGTGTACACAAAGAAGGTGTGAACCATCTGGTACAATAGGATTAATCTCGTTTCTCGAAAAACTGGAAATCTAGGTAAAATTTGTTTCGGACAAACCAGATGTATTTACACAGGGGTCAATTCTTTTAAATTTGCCATAGAAGGCTTTTGTCTCGCTTATTCAAAATCCAGGTAAATACAAATAAACCATGTAGATGAATGTTCACTACACAACGTTCAATTTCATTTTCATTTTGCATAAGCGCGACATAGAAGTATAAAATGCAACATATATTCTACATTATTTTTGTTGTTTTGAACGGCATTAGAGCGCCTGGACTCAATATAAAGAGTTGGTGCCCGTATAAGAAATATATTTAGTATTTGTTTTGTTTTCGTTTTAAGACATTTTATCAGATCATATTGAATTTTTAAAGTTATGAGCAAGGTATTTATAAATTGTGCCTTTTGAAGAATTATCGAATGCATTGTGTAATTCCGGAAAAGATATGTTGTTCAAGCATTGCATAAACGTTTCATATAAAGGTTTTTATTAGGAACTGTCAGAGATTGTAAATTCTTTTAAATTCTCGTCGTTGCCATGGCAGCCGATCAAAGCTGCGATCACGAATGCTCTGACAAAGTGAAAGTGGAAGTCTTATGAACAACATACCGTTTTTTCGTAATACTTTACATTTACACCTCCTATTGAATGAGGTTGTTTTACCATACCTGATCAATTGAAATATAGGAAAACTAACAAAACACTGAAAAACACAGAATGAGGCCTTCGTGTCAGGCAGTGCAGATGCATTGCGGGATTTGTAGGCAATGTGACGTCATCGGCATGTAACAATGTGCACAGTGTATATTTTGCATGAATCCACTAATGAGCAGCAAAATGGGACGCAACATTAACCCACCTGCGCATACAATGAACGCACTCCCAAATGATACAGTGCATTCCTATTGTTGTCATGTTGCATTTGTCAGACAGAAACATGATATTAACAGGTATGTGACATTAATAGAATTTTTTTTCAATCAAATCTAGTGCATTCAAATTTCCATAAATAATGAAGTGTAGTAAGGGGCGATAATATTCTCGTCCTCGTTGTATATCCTACAACAATAGACGAATCATCGTTAATTATTTCTTAAACATATAACGAAGCTAAATGTGAACTCGGTCCGACTATATGATGTTATAACCAGAAGTGATGTTTAGGACTTTGTGTACACTTGTAGAATTTATGTTTAGTATTAATACTCAAGTGGTATTTTAAACTTAGTAATAGAAATACTTTATTTATTCTAATAGTATAATGAATGGCAGCATAAGCAACATAATTCATTAATTAATTATTATTATCGTGGTAATGATATCTCAGGATTCCGATGGATAAATTGACGATATAATATTATAAAGAATGAAGTGTAGTAACGGAATATCTTAATTTTCGAAGATTTAAGTTATTGTCCGATTGCAATGAAATCTACATTTGATATGTAGGTACACCATGGGACACTGGTTACTCTTGTTACCGAAAAGGTCGCCATTTCCTAGCCTCTGTTTGGTCCAAATTAAGATATTGTTTGATTTCAATGAAATACATAGTTGTAGGGGTATTGTGGGACAGCATATTAAACTTCATTTTCTTGGCAACAACACAGTTTTACTTGTATTTTTTAACGTCCTATAAGAAGCCAGGGTCATTTAAGGACGTGCCTGGTTTCGATGGTTGAGGAAAACTGGAGTACCCGGAGTAAAACCACCGACCTATAGTCAGAATAAGGCATCTGCCCCTTATGTGTTTCGAACTCGCAACCCAGAGACGAAGGCCTAGTGATGAAGTGTCTGGGCACCTTAACCAATCGGCTACGGCGGCCCACAACACAAGGTCTTCTTATTGGTCGAAATTTAGATAGTTAGCGGTTTTGATGAAAACTGCTGGAACAGAGTTATCGCCCCTCACTACACTTCATTCTTTCTACAAGTAAGCAGTTCAATAGTAACAGTGACCTTGACCTTTGATCTTCTAACATCGAACCTAATAGCAATCCCAAGCAAGCATTTTCTGTAAGAAAGTTTCCGTTTGGTTTGCCTAAGGAATCTCAAGTTATCGCATGGAAACGTATTTTTTCTATTTATAGTAACAATGACCTTTGACCTTTGAACCTGAACTGCAATCTAATCAAGCACTTCTAGTAAGGAAGCTGTGTATGAAGTTTGAGCCTGATTGGAAGAGGAAAACTGGAGTTATCACATGGAACAATTGCTTTTTGATAGTGACCTTGAGCTTCGACCTTCAAACCTTCGGAGCCGCGATGGTCGAGTGGTTAAGGTCTCCCGACACTTTATCACTAGCCCTCCACCTCTGGGTTTTGAGTTCGAAACATATGTGGGGCAGTTGCCAGGTACTGACTGTAGGCCGTTGGTTTTACTCCGGCTTTCCTACACTTCCAAAACCTGGCACGTCCTTAAATGACCCTGGCTGTTAATAGGACATTAAACAAAAACAAATCAAACCAAACATGAAAACCTGAAAAGCAATCCCAACCAAGCAAGCACTATACAAAGTTTCAAGTTTGATTGGCTGAAGGGAACTTGAGTTATCGCATGGAAACCATTTTTCTATTAATGGTAACAGTGACCTTTGACATTTAAACATGGACAGCAATCCTAAGCAAACACTTTTGGTAAGGAAGCACTGTGTGAAGTTTGAGTTATTGTACAGAAACCATATTATGCTGACGACGCCGCCGACACCCCCGGCGCCGACATACCGATACCTATATGCCCCTTTTTCAGGAGACACACAAATGAAGCAGAACATATTTTAAGTATGGAGTAGTTAATATTACTGTTGTTATCCCTTATGAAACGACTTACTGTTAATAAAAAAAAACGTAGTCGTAATATTAGGAACATAACGCAAAAATTTTAAATGAAATGAGATTTACTCTTGTATTCTTATCTTAACAGAAGAATCAAAATGATAAGTAAATATGCAATTGATAATGGTACTTTATCATGAATATATAACTATTGACGTTCTGGTCGTAAGGCTACGTAATCCCAGCCAAGTATATGACTAAACATACACTGTTGACGGCTTAAAAAAGGTTTGAGATAGAGTTCAAGGGCACATAATGGAAACATTTTTCAAAATCAACTAGAAGAAGTAGTCCAGGTATTTTTTTTTTCTGTAAACCTCATATAAATGGTTTAACATGAATTAAATGTTTGTTTTCCACTGTGTATCTGCCAAGAACAAAGTCATTTTAGTTATTGCTTATTAATTATAGCAGTTACAAATCTCTCAACTCTTATAACTGTTATTAATTTAAAGATCTAATTGAGAAGAGTTATTGGTGACCGATTAGTTAATTTGTTACGAGGCTTATTACCGTTTTTGATGCATGTTATGATTCCTTGATTTTGGGATATTAGCGTTCTGATGATCTTAATACAAACTTCCATAACTGTTTACAAAATATTTTCAAAAATTCAACCGTGAAAACATTTGGAGCAGGACTTATCGAACTTTTTTTTTTCATTTTTGAAAGTGTATTTGTTAATTAATTTAAAGTAATTGGGCAATCGATATTCAATTATTCGTGTGCATATAATTAGGGCCTTGTAATTAAGCATGCATTATTCACATGTCGGGAGGTCAGTGCTCCCCGACTCGACTGATTTATGGTTAGCAATAGTCAAATAATTATGTAACACTATTTCCAACTTATTTTCAATACATTCTGAGATTATCAATTGATGTAAAAGCTGGTATTACGGTGTTCTCTCCTAGTCGATCAGTATCTTTGTATATAAACCTAATTAAAAGACTTTCAACTTCAATTTTTATTCATTATATGACTATGTTAAAAAGTGTCGACTTACAACAACGACTTTTAAGTAAAAAAATTATATTTGTTGAATATAAAATGATATCTTATTCAAACCAAAAACTTCAAAGAAACGTAGCATTATGGATATGAAACAATTATATCCTGGTGGGATCGTTTTACTTTAAATACTAAATATAACAATGAAACAACTATTTATGATTTTATCATTAAGTGAAAACTATATCATTGAATTCGTTGAAGGTTTAAGACAAATATATAGCAATACATTAGTATACAAATAGCTAAATAACTTATTTTGTTACAAGCATTTCTCAGTCTCTGTTTCTGATTAGTTATAATCTATGATGAGTGTATTAGAAAAATACAACATAACCAAACTATGATGTATGTATTTGATAAAAATAATGCTGAGTTTTCTTGAAGCTCTTCCTTAACCAAACAGACATGCATCACATAATTGAATCCCTTGCTATTCTTATCACTTTCATTGTGTTAATGAACAAAAACAGATGACTCACTATTACAGTGTAAAGTTTGATGTTAACAAAAGTATATATAGTTTGATAAAGTGATACAGACCCGTGTACGTTTGCTGTTCCGTCTTAAACGCAAACGCTACGAAAGTGCTACGGAAATGGTACGGTAATGCTGCGGAAATGGTACGGTAATGCTACGGAAGTGCTTCGGTAATGCTACGGTAATGCTACGGAAATATTACGATTGACGCTCACAAATAATCGACCGTTTCTGAATAAATTGTCTGGTTCTTATAAAAAGCGGATCCTAGACGAAGCGAACAAATAGAAACGACAGTGAAATGGTGTCTGATGGAGTGAATGTTGTATCAGGAAGTGTAAGAACGTTTTATCAAACTGTACTAATATAGAAAACCTCAGTATGCGAAAAATTGAACAACTTTTAGAAACCCGAAATATTAAGGTCATATAAGAATCTTTCAAATTTAGGAAAATTTATTTTTCTCTGCAACAAAAGACGATAGCATTTAATTTGAAATAAAATAATTATCTGCATTAGCGCTGCGATCGCGTATGTTTGTTTCTGTGTGCTCGAACTTTATTGTTTTGTTTTTATGTATTTATCTATATTTTTACTGCATTTATTCACTGGATTTGTACTGATAAACCGTAAGGTTTAAGAAATCAACTAATTGAATTGAAAAACTTGTATCAAAGTGTTAATTTAGGTACAGGTAAACATATCAAGATTTCGATCTGAACACAGATTGACCAGGCTTTGAATAGACCCCCTATAGGGCTAATTGTAAAAAGGAGAAACTGACCAGGTGTGGTGATGACTTACACACCTGAGCCCGATGACACCTAATCAAGTGTATATCCATGGCCATCAGGTGAAGTTGATGGTGGTGGGGAGGGGGGTTAGTACCCATGGCAACAAGTTAGGGGGACAATTAAGTCAAGTACATGTACATGTCTGGCAAGTCTATATATAACTATAACTATATATCACTGGTACATATTACTGGTGTGTAAGCATTGACGATTTGTTTAAAAGTCTGATGTCGGATCAGAGGAAGCTTTGGCTGGGGAGGTATAAAAACTGAAAACAAGACATCAATAATTATATACATGTGCAATCAGATACGTGTATATCACACGTCTGCAATGGAACGGACTCTCCACTCTGTGTTTATGTGATAATGGATAACACTATGAAAATCTTTATTAATGGACTTGGTTTGTGATCCAACACCAACAGTTGGTAACAATCAGTTAACCTTTGCACCCTAGGAGAAGTGAGGAGTGCACGAGATTTAAGGTACTGAAGTTAACGTATAATTAGTGCACAACTGGTTTTTTTTAACTTATTATCACAAAGGACATAACCCGGTAATACATTGTTTCAATACATATAGACTTTAACAGTGTAGAGTGAAGAATCTACTTTTGAAATTAATTTTGATGCTGTTTGCGATTATTTTAATCATTTACATGCTTCAATTACAACACATCAGTTTGTGTCAGAGTCCTAATAATGACTGACTTAGGTGTACATGTACTTCATGTAAGTATTTTGTCAGACAAAATATTAATATTTAAATTTTTCATTGAATGTTAATTAACTAAAGTTTCTTTTACATTGTTATTATAAACTTGAAGGTTTCTTTTACAGTACATGTCATCTATAGGATATTATACATTGCATGTTCTGTCGACAGATCTTGAGACATGTACATGTCCAGGCTACATGTGCATTACATTGAAGCCAAACATCTAGGAAAGGCCTGTTGCCAATGGCCAAATGGGCGCAATATGCAACCCGATAGCCTTGAGGACATGCATCATATCACACTTTACCTGTAAGATGCTGATCAGTCTCGCTCTTTTGTGTATGGCACATGGTATACCTGGCCAATGACCTGTCCCCAATTAACCCCCTGGGGTCCAATTATGGCTCATTCTTACTTAGTCAACATACAGAAATGTACCTGTATTACCAGGCCGACATGTCAAATTTCACACCTGAGTGAGTTTAAATTATATCAGTAGCATGTTCTTACTTTCATGAAAGAAAATATGAAAATGTCAAGTTGAATATGACTTATTAAATAATGATTCAAATGAATTTATGTAGGCTACTTATCATAACAAATCTTAGATATTAACGGTAAAAAACGAAATTTATTAAGTCTACATATATCATCTCAATAGTTTAAATTACAAATGTATGTTTTTAATAATAGAAGTATTAACAAGTGTCTTTAATGACTGTTAATTAAATCTATGTACATGTGTGAGGGTGTGTGTTTTTTTTTTTTTTTTTTTTTTTTTTACAAAATAACAATTTTAGAAAAGACACCAAAGGAAATACCAATAATTATAAAATCCAATCAAACTAGCAGCGGATGTGTTTCTTAATGAAGTAAAGCAACGCTGCCACGAAGAAAAGTTTTTTCTATTCCAACTTTGACGAGGTATTCGGCGAAATCCGCGATAGAAACTTTGATTGATGATGATGTTAGTGTGATGATTAAAAAATATATCTGTAAAATATCATTCCTTAAACTACGCGATTCAAATAATTCACCCTCTCTTTTACATTTTTTCAAAACTTTCCTTTTTGCCGATGATGGTAAATTTTGTAAAGCAGCACGTTATTCAAGACTGTGAACTCGATATTGAAAGAGTCTACGACTGGTGTAAAACTTAAAAATGTACGTTTAATATAAAGAAATATTATTATATAACGTTTAGCAACAAAAGATATACAACTGAGTATCCCGACAGCTTGGGTGAGGAATCTCTAAAGAAAGAAACACTAAAGACTTGTGTGTATGGCTCACTCCGAATCTTAACTTTTTAGTACATGTTAGATAAGTTGTTGGTTAGGTCATGCCAATCTACATATTTGTATTTTCAAAATGTTATTCGCTCTCTGTACATTAATGCAGTCAGTTAGATTACTGCTCTGAAATATGGTCACCATATTGAAGTTGTACTTTTTTTTTTAGTCTTTTTTTTTTAAATTTTTAAATTTCTGTGTTTTAAATCAAAACTAAACGATAATAGTCTATATTACATGTAAGTTTGTACACAATTCAACCTACCTAGTCTGGTATGTAGGCATTAATACATATATTTTTATTCAAATCCGTAAATAGCCTGCTTGATCGAACTTTTACAGGATAATGTTTAGTTCCACATCTTTTTTTGACTAGGTCGAGAAGCTCTACCCTGCTTTATCCCTGTAAATGCTGGATTATTGTAAGAAATGTAATGTTCTTAAAAGAGTCCTAATTAATGTTAACTACCTTCCTCATTTTCCTGACAGTTTTTAACGTCTCACTTGAGAGATTAATGTCCGACGAAGACTTTTTTTCAGAATAAGGTCCCATTTTTACTGTTCATAACAAGACTTACTTGATTGTCTGGATGATTTTTCCCGTATTTGCTTTTAGGTACATGTATTTTATTTACTCTTGTTATACTTTATCAGAGACATATACATGTATATATATCACATATGTGAACAATAAGGTTTGTTAAATTTTCGAGGCAATCCGCCCCTTTATCAAAGCACAAAAAATTACATATACAATCACATGATATATAAAGAGACCAACCAACCAATTGTTTTCCCATAGACTTTAGTGTTAACGTTTTGGATTATTTCATTCAAATTATTGAATTGAATATGACGATTATGGTTTATAACAAAAGTTTAGGGTCTGATATAACACCTAATCAAAAAATTTCTCCAGGGTAGCCATTTTGAAAATAGGTGAATTTCGCAGTAAAAATTCTCAAAAATCTTAAATGTTTACCTGTTTACTATTATTACGTGAACTTTTGGGAAAAAAACCAATCGGACTTACGAAATTTATATCAACATTTCTTATTGATAGTTACCTATCAGGCTACATATCAATTTTCTCACTTCATAACATACTGGCCAATCAGTGGCTGCTAGACATTTTATCCTTGGCTCAACGTTTTATACACAGGGGTTGTTTCAAAAAAAAATTCAATTGGTTGGTTGTTCCCTATATAAGAAGTACTGGAAATACAAAAAAATACAATAAGAATAATGTTTTAGTAACTGTCCAGTTACTAAAACATTATTTTTATTGTATTTTATTGTATTTCCAGTACTTCTTATATATATTATGTGATTGTATATGTAATTTTTTGTGTTTTGATAAAGGGGCGGATTGCCTCGAAAATTTAACAAACCTTATTGATTACATTGTTTGAATTACTTCTTTGCCCCATATAATAATTACAAGTAATTCGTATCCTCCATACATTTATATGAGGATCCAATGTTATCTGGATTATACTGTTCATATTACTTCTTTGACCCTTATCACATATGTGATATATACATCTCTGATTTTATCAATTTGTTATCAATTCTGTGATAAGACCTTTGGGTTTTAAAATTGAATTAAATAATGAATAACTCCATAGATCACGATGACATTCTCATTAAAGTTGGACGTTTTATGAAGCAGTCTATAGCCTTACCTTTAGGCCATAATTATCTCTTATTGTTCTACCTTTCACCTCTAGGGTCACTTGTCCACAAAATACCTTACCTTTTGTTTACCTGTATACAACGCTGTGTTGTTTATATCATTGCTGACAATTAAGTCTAACTACCCTAGTTTACCTGTGTGATACTGTCTGGACCGTTTGTACCCTATACATGTAGCCTGGCCAGTGCATATTACATTACATGTAACTGTTTTAAAGGTTAGACTATAGCAGAGTAAAGGTAATATTTTTTTATTTGACACGATCTTCATCTTTGTTTCCATCGTAATGCGTCGACTACTACTAGGATCCGCCATTTCTTTTTTCCCACACTAAGATCGATAGACCATGTGACTTGACTTGTTTTTGTGAGAGTGTTATTTTTTCTATACAAAGATACAGACAGATTTATAGCCGTATATATTTAATTCTCATCTCCTTATAAAAAATATTTGCTATCGCTACATTTCTTTTTGGACTTTCGGTAAGTATATTTAACTTAATTTCGTTCCGATAAAAAATACACTCCGCAAAATTTTTACCGAACGGTTATGAGACGGTCTGAGAGTGAAAATAGATAAACGCAAATGCTACGGTAATGCTACAGTGAGTGGACGCAAACGGTACGGAAATGGTATGGTAATACTACGGTAATGCTACGGAAATGGTACGGTAATGCTACGGTAATGCTACGGAAATGGTACGGTAATGCTACGGATGTGCTACGGAAATGGTACGGTAATGGTACGGTAGTGCTACGGAAATGCTACGGTAATGCTACGGAAACGCTACGCTTAAATCGGAACTGCGAACATACACGGGTCTGTATTTGATAAAAGATTGCTATCAAGAAAACATTAAACTAATGTTTACGCGACGTCGTCATTCCTTCGCCAGCTTTTAATGCACTCTTCATAACAAATCTGATTGGCTAAAAATCACTATCATCCACACTGGCGTGAAATATAGTTACAGAAAGGAACTGCGAACGAACACGGGTCTGTAATATCTTTACTTTAGAGATGATATAATTCAATGATTTGTTAAGGTAAACATGAAGAATAACTTATTTTCAACTATCCACCAAAGTCTGTAAGTTTAACAGTCAGAGTAACAATGTAATAATGTTATGACAAAGCCACTTTATCTTTCTCAAAACTGATGGTAAGACGTAAGACTTTAATTTAGACGTTATAGGCTACCATGGCCTCGCAGAGTAAAGTTCTTACCTCGTTTGGGTCTGCTCCTTTTTCCAAAAGTTTTCGTACTTCGGATTCATCTCCCGATCCTGCAGCTTCCCACAATTGAAAATCGACCTGATAATAGCAAATAACTGACTATATACATTCAGATGACAAAATGTACAATGCAATAATCGAAATAAATTAAGTGGTCACAGACAACGAAGTCCAAATGTTAACAGTTAGACAACATAAAACAGACTGGTATAAGCAATGTGCTATATCGAGCGCATGAACATATAACTATCGTAAGGCGTCCCAATTTTAACCTATGGCAATGAAGGACAGGTTCCAGACGGTCAAATACCGATAAGTTTCAGAATCAATCTTTCTTAAGGCTGTCAAATACCGATAATTTTCAGAATCAATCTTTATTCATTTACTTTTTTTTTCAAAATTCGCATGCTAAAACGCAAGTACTACATATATAACTAAAACAAGTTATTGATCCATGATTACATTCCACATTGTTACACTTGTTCTTAGGCTTTTAACATTGCGTGTACATGCACAGGAGTTCAGTTTTAGATTGTGAGTACTTAACTACTTCGGTGAACTACCGCAAAACAATCCAATATTCATTTACATTATAAAACCTGAAACAATCGAGTTATGAAATGTTTTAGAGTGCATGCCAATACTGGATTACTAGGTGTCGTGGTATTTCCCTGTTTTACGCAACTTATGCTTTATACTTAAGCTTTTTGAAAGCAAGCCCCTGTGTCTCGAGTGACCAAATCACACATACATGACTAATGCCACTTCGCATCAAATTTATGGATACAATTACATAGATATTTGTTGTAAATAATTAGTTTATCTTGAATATGTCATAGTTATATAAACAAACATCGTGATATTCAAAACTTTATCTTGTGGTGCCTTGGCCACGATAGTAGACGACTGACTGTTGTTACGATACCTTGTTCCTTTACACTATATTTTGTGCTGTCTTGACCACGAGAGTTGTTGACTGACGCACGATAAGTAGAACAATGTTACAAAGCGACACACGTACGTCATACCGCTGTGACTTAATTTCGCAATCTGACGGCGCGAATTTTGAAATGGTTAACGTAAGTTTAACTGCTTGTCGTCAATTTTGTTGCCTGCATAATCTGAGTAAAAGAATAGGTCCTCGTGCAAATGGTACACAATCAATCCTTTAATAAATTGACAACAATGGGTGCACGAAAGTCACACACAGGCTACCAGGCTTAGGCAAAGTACATGTGGTATGCACTACTGAATAACGCTAGCTGATTGTAGGTAGCATGCAACCTTAATTCTATCACAAATTAAACATTAAGAATCACTTGGAGATTACTTTGATAATGTACCCCATTCCCAACAGTTTCCGCCTCGGCTATGACGAAAGTTTCTCCAATCAGTATATTGAAAATACTGTGTGTTTTTCCATAAAACAATATTTAAAATAATTTTGACATTTGACATAATTTCTTATATCATTTTTTGTAGTGTTGAATCGATGATGTTCAAAATGTGAAGCCAGTGATTAAATGATAAAGGAATATGAGTGATATATCTCATTTGGTCTTTGGTAACACAATTCGGTATCCCATTGATGAAGCATTCAAAATACAGACGTTATTTTACCTGAATGTTGAATAAACAAATACGCATTGGTATTTGTATGTGGTCTGAAGTCGTGTGGTGTCAAATACGTCGTAGACCCGTTGTAGCTTTCTTTGTACTGTTTCAACATGAGTGACCAACTATAGGCTATCATTATTGTCGAAAAAGAAAACAGCAATAGACTGATGAGTATCTGTTACAAAACTCAATGTTATGATACACAGTTCGAATTTTGAACCGTCCAAACTGATAAATAATTGAATATCGATTGTGAATCCCCCTTTTGGTCCCATAAGTGATCATCATAAGGACCCTATCGTACTTTCGCATTTCCTGATGATAATTCGGCACATTACGTAACCATGGGTACTCATTTTGGTCTCTGGCTAGCCACAGGCCTTATACAGTGGGCTGAGGTTTTTTTAACACCGGAAGTAGACTTGTGATTCATATCGATATTCGAATCTTTCTGCTTTCACTAAATGCTCGTCACATCCCGTGCAATGTTTCATTGTCTTATGTCTCTCTGTTTCACTTTGTTAAATCCGTTTGACATGTGCCGCCCGGATCAGGAATGATCAGAAACACGACCTATAGATGTATACATGTTGTACCATATCTCATATCTCTGTCGTTGTGAAGTCAACTCATCAATCCACGCAAAAAGCTATTACTTATTCTCGCAAGAGAGAGAGAGAGAGAGAGAGAGAGAGAGAGAGAGAGAGAGAGAGAGAGAGAGAGAGAGAGAGAGAGAGAGAGAGCTAACCAGTGGTTAGTGTTATCAATTCTATGAAATACGACCCAAACTGAATTAAACAGTAAAGATTCATTATTTATTGAAATACACCAAAAATGATAATTGTCATTCTAAATCGTGTCTATTATAATGTGTATATACCCAAGCGTTTTGGCGACTGTTGAAAATGTGCGTAGTCACGTGACCATTTCAGGTAAACGGGCTAGCCTTAAACAATTGGTAGAGGTATTTCGTGCACCGGAAGTACTTCTTTGTCAAGTTGTTTTTGTTTGTGTTTTGTTTTTTGGTTGTAAATGTCAATGTGTAGAAATTTAATCGCGCATTGACCATTTTTCGAGATATTGACAAATATCCACTCTCTCTACATGTGTGTCTTAGTAGGAGCTACAACTTTCAAGCCATTGAAGCTAATCTAATTCAGATAGTTTGTGCTGAATATATTGTCAGTTCAAATTCATGAACTACTGTCTTGTACAAATATTCCGCGTTTTCTTTTTATTTTGTTTTTTGAACGCATATCACTTCTTATAGTTCGCGGATCCCATATATAACTATAACCTTTCCGGTCATTGTTATTCTAGTTTACTTTGCAATGTACTTGTCATTTTACTCTATAGGATATACAAGGTACATGTGCCTATAAAATACTAATATACTAAAAAGGAGTGAGTTGTAATAAATTATGATCGGTCTTGTTTTCATTTTGTCTAGCTTATTATCTGAACATGTGTATTTTGGTCAGTTTTCGGTTATTTTTTCGACAAACACTAACCAGGATATCTGCGCTGTATTAAATCCATGTCTATTGACGAATTTTGTCTTTTCTTCTGGCAGCTGAAATATTAGCTATTATGGTAAAGAGTAGTGAAAACCTGAAGGGCATACAAATAAATAACTAAGAACACAGGCTCTCACAGTTTGCCGATGACACATCCTTTATTTTAAATGGTTCAAAATCTTCTTTCATAGAGGCTATAGACATACTGGACAAATATGCTAAAATATCTGGCCTGAAGGTAAATACTGAAAAAACGAATGTAATCTGGATAGGTAGTAAGAAGTTTAGTGCTGACGTGTACCATCATAGGTGGAAACTGAATTGGGGAACAACCAAATTTACCTTGCTTGGTATTGATTTTTCTGTAGATTTGGAAGACATGGTTGCTTTAAATTTCAATGAAATCTTTTCTGTTATAGATAGCAAGCTACTTCATTGGTCAAAGAGAATCTTAACACCTATAGGGAAAATAGCAGTTCTTAAATCTTTAATTATTCCGAAAATGAATCATGTATTTATATCTCTACCTACTCCCAGTAAAGACATTATTAATTCACTGAATAAAAAAATGTACAATTTCATTTTGCAATCACCAATCGATCGAATTAAACGCTCAACAATCATTCAAGAAGGTGGGCTCAAAATGATTGACCTTGAAAATTTTATATATGGCTTAAAGTCTACATGGATCAGGAGAATACTTACCTCTGTAGATAGTGAATGGCTAAATTTATATGAAGAAATATGTCGACCAAAAAAATTAGCAGAATTTGGAGCTATTTCCGTTAAAAATATTAGGACACAAAACATATTTTGGAGAGATGTCTTCGAAGCATAGTCCAAAGTAGAAGAAAGGATAACCATTAAAAACTTTGAAGATCTTTTAAAATCGCCAATTTGGTATAATAGAAACTTTAAAATCAATAATGATCATTTTTGCTATAATGAATGGTATTTACAAAACATAGTTTATGTTGGAGATATATTTCAAGAGAATGGAGAATTTTTAAGTTATGTAGACTTTAAAGATAAGTTTAGCATTGTCACTGGAAATTTTTTACAATATAGAAGCATCTGTGAGTCAATAAAAACATTTATGAGAGACAATGGTATCACACCACATAATTTTTATATTCAAAAACCTTTTATACCTTTTCACATTAATGTGGTATTACAAAATAGAAAAGGAACTAGGGACATGTACAATATTCTCATTAATAATAAAAATCATACTAACACAGCAAAAGAAAAATGGCTTTCTATTAAACCATCCTTTTCCGATGTTAATTGGAAAGCTAGTTATGCTCTCCCTTTTAAAATAACAAAAGACATTAGTATTCAATGGTTCATCTTTAGACTTATTTCAAGAATACTTCCGCTCAACCACTATGTAAAAGTAATTTGAATTAGACAATGTGAATTATGTAATGTATGCCAAAACAGCAAGGAAACTATAGAGCACATTTTTTATGAATGTCAAATATCACAGAATTTCTGGCAGGACATACATAGATGGATTTCCTCAAAAACTGAGAAAAAAAACTTTGAAATTAAAGAGGACTTTACTTTATTTGGTAAAACTTCGGAATTTCAAAACTGTATTCCTGTTAATACCATTATGTTTCATGGTAAGTTTTTTATATATTATACCTCAAGACAGAAAATAAAACCCACTTTAAATGAATTTATCAATTCCTTATCAAATATATATGAAATTGACAAAGTAGTAGCCCAAAGAAGGGATGAAACTGAGAAATTTGAAAAGACTTGGGAAGTTTGGTCACATATTTTTAAATTGTAAATCAAAATACAGTAAACATATTTGTAATATGTGCATTTATAGTGTAAAACAATGGTATCGTTACTGTAATCTTCTCTGAGCCAGTTAATGTATTAGTCACATATTTTTGTTTTACCTCTACGAGCCAGTCCATGTATAGTTTATAGCTATATATTATAGTTAGTGTAATCCTCTATGAACCAATTGTGTATAGTTTAATTTATATATTTATGTATGGCTTATAGCTATATAGTATAAGTACCGTAATCATACCACCTAGCTGACTGACACTAGGGAATATCTTCCAATTCTCATATGAGGTACCTTAAAGTAATAATGATACTTCAGCTTAATTCCCCTATTCAAATTTCCCCTGGAAAAATTATTATCGCAATATTATATATTATTATACATTTAAATATCATATATGTATTTAATACGAAAAGAGACCAAGGCTGTTTTTTTCAACTTTACCAGTATCTTCCATGTTTGTGCTTTGTGTTTGTCTAAACAGTACCTCAGTTCCTGTAACAGTTTTGCTTACGTTTATGTGCCACACATGTGTGAGAGAAAGATGTACCCATGTGTTTATGTTTGTATACTAGTGGTCAAGATGGATGTAAATATGGTATGTTACATTTATGTTATAAATATGTTATGCTTATGTTACGTCTTATGTGATATATTCCATATTATGTTACATGTTATGTTTATTTGTTATATAGTTGTGTGTGTATGTGTTATGTATATGTTATGTTATGTCATGTTATGCTATGTATGTATGTAATCTATGTATGTCATGTTATGTTATGTAATGTATGTATGTATGTATGCATGTATGCATGCATGTATGTATGTTTGTATGTATGTATGTATGCATGTATGTATGTATGTATGTATGTATGTATGTATGTATGTATGTATGTATGTATGTATGTATGTATGTATGTATGTATGTATGATGTTGGTGTGTATATATGAAGTGAAAAATATTTATAAACTCTTTTGTTATTGACAAAAATAAAATATGTATCATATTTATTATTGTTTATTTTCAAGTATAACTGAATAATTTATTTTGACAGAATGTTTAGAGTTTGGGTGCGTGGTATTTTGTGTGTTGAGTGCGGTGAGTGAGAGCCTCCCTGTGTGGGGACATGATTTATATTGGGAGCTGACCCCAAGGCCCCAACCTTGGCAGCCCTCCAATGTTTTTTCATGTCTGGGGGAATAAAATATTTTGTTTATAAAAAAAAACAAAAAAACACTGATGTATTTTAAATAGAGAATAAAGGTCACAAGGCTATCGACCGAAGGAAAGTTTCTTACCAGTTATTTGCTTAGTATGTTTACTTATTTTGATTTACTATAAGAAAACTGTAGTCTGCTTCGATTTTCCTGACTCTTGTAAATTACAACTGAGCATATCATATCAAGAAGAGAAATGGGCGATTGTCTGATTATCTTCAATAAGCTGTACATGGAAATGATACTTAAATGATAAGATATATAATTCACTAGCTTTTTTGGCTAGTGGATGCGACCGGGCTACCAAAACATCCTAAGAGGACTGGCTGTGCATTTCATTAACTATGTAATATATTAGCTTTCTCTTTATAACTTTCTACAACAGTAAACGCTTATTAGCAAATATATATAACATATGTGGTTTTAGTACCATTATATATGTAATACAATTTTGTAATTTCCTGGATGCAATTAAATATAATTACGTTCTTGTGACTATATCACTGTTAGTGATTATCTCCCTTCTCACAGTTCATTATATCAGAGATCTCTCATTAAATACATCAGATATATATATTCTGTTATCTATGTAGCGTAAATGAACATAATTGTTTATTTACTTAAAAAAAAAAAATATATATATATATATATATACTTGAAATTTGTTTGGTACAATGCACACAAGGCGGAGACCGGTGATGCCATCTATACCTATCCTTTGTTTGTGTATTACATGCAACTACTGTTTTGCTATTGTTTTGTATTATCTAAATCGTTGTATGTGTAAGAATGTGATAGATATATAACTTGCCTCAAATCCTAGACGTAGAGACAGACGGACACATCAAGGTGGTGGCATTTTGATTTACACTAAAAATGATCTTCTTATGAATCGTAGAAACGATCTCTAGAAACTGAAAATATTGAGCATGTATTTCTAGAAATCAACACTTTAAACAAAAAATGTATCTTTGTTGCTTCTACAGACCTCCGAATACAACAGTAGAATATTGGAACAAACTTGACAATATATTAGATAATCTCACTAATACTAATAATAACATTATTATTACTGGTGATATTAATGTTGATATGCTAACAATGAAATCTACTTCTCATCTTTCTAAACTCCTAACTGAATATCAACTAAGAAACCTCATTCAAACTCCAACACGAATTACAGATACTACTGCTACATAGATAGATGTTTTTATTACCAACAATGTAAATATCTGTAATTCAACAAAGGTCTCTCTATGATGTTGGTAGCAAGCATACTATATGATATATACAGATATATATTTTTATCTCTAGCAAGTTTTGTTTGTGTATATTGTAACAACATTCTAGTATGAATGTGTGCATGAATTTGTGAATAAATGTGTGCATGAATTTGTGACTGAATCTGTGAGTGAATCCTTGTTGATTATTTCATTGCATACAAGTCATTATTTATAGGCTTTACAGAAAGATGCTCCTAACCCTAACCCTTTTACTTCACTAAAAATCAATGCTACTTTTATTAATCTTAGCAATGTTATTGGACTGTTTAATGAATTGTACCTTCTATTTATGTATTGGAAGGACTCATATGGTTCCTCCCTCCTTACTCTTTTATAAATACATTTACTTTCAATACTTTTACAATTATACTTTAGCATCAAAAGAGGGAGTTTAACATCTTTCGGTCAGGTCTAACCTGAAGTTTTTTTTCTGGAAGAAGACTTATATAGGATTAGCCTGTTGATTCTTGTTTTAACAATGCTGTATTTGCATGCATACATATTTGTATGTATTGTGAGTAAAATATTTTGAAATATAATTTCACTTGGTCCGCTACAAATGCATGCTATCAATACTTGTCTGTTTTAGTTTTATTTCTATATATCGAGGTCTAGTGATCAGGTGTGTTTTTAAATTTCGAATGTAACGATCACATAAATACAATATTACACACACATACACATGTAAAGCTGTAGCTACGAAAAATCCGGTGCAGAATAATACTTAATACGAGCTGTAACATGAATGGTTAGGGAGGAATGTTAAGCCCTCCTCGCTAGGCCAGCATCAGATGTATGATGCAGTGCTTAACGACAGGTTTCCTAAAGTCTAGATTAGACAACTGTACTTTTATACTTGTTACAGTTTTTGATGATAATGATAGACATTAGCATGACAGAGGCGTGTAGTATTTTTTAAATACAAATAGACATGTATACGAAACACCAAGTACAAACTATTACTTAATACGAGCTGTAACGGGAGAGGATGATAGGACATGCTACACCGTCTTTACTAGTATATATAATCATCTATATAGCAGTACTCCCCTCCTAACTAGTATATCTAACCATCTATATATCAGTACCCTTATTTACTAGTATATCGAAGCATATATATATAAGTCTTTAATCAATTAATCTGGGTTTAGATACAAAAACGTATTCTTCAAAAGTAGCACGCAATGTTAGCACTTGTCAATTACACAATTGTCTACGTGTAATAGTTTTGCTGGGAAATACAGCCGTTATGAAGTATAACATTTTACCGAATATACGTGAGTTGTACATTAAAAACAAAATAAAACACAATGTGTCTTCTCAGATAATAGAAAAAATGTTGTCAGGGACCTAAGTGGCCATTGACCTCTTGTTTTTATATTGGAATGATAGCACCTTGAACGTGATCCCCAAAACATACTGACGATCATTCGTTGTTCTATCAATGACCTGTTAAAATGAGGATGTTGTCGGGGGTATTCCTATGCATATTTCAGATTAACGCCACAACTCACAGTTTACCGGTTCTAAATAACTAACGTCCATTTTTGTACTACTAGTATTTTGTTTTCATGCCATTTAGAAAACATGTATTAATGCGATTATTTCATGTCGATAATATATGGACATTTGAAATGTTCATGGACTCATTCAACATAACCAGATATGGCATTCTCAATAGAAGTGCATATAATTAAAACAGGATCTAAAAGTAAAAACAACCAACTCACTTTGCCTGCCATAGTTCTGCTCCGTAGTGATACAACTTCCCTGGTGTCAGATAGATGATCACTGGGTCACCTGCATATAAAACATTGATGAATATTAGTTAAATTCCAACACACCACTGCTTTGGAACTCTCCATACAGGTGGTGAAAAATTAGTATACAGGTAGATCTTGTATCCGTATATAAGAGTTTAACATTTCAGTATTACACCAGTTTGCACAAATAATGTCGCCTAGTCGAAAAATATTGACATCTCCTTTTTTGTAGACTAACTCAACGTACTGTTCTTCTTTCTGTGTTGGAAACATTGCAGATAAATATTGCAATTGCATGTTTTATACTATAAGAACATTTGGCATGTTAATGATAGCCAAGTTTTTCTGTTATCTTGGCTTTTCTTTGGGCTTCGAGTTTTCGCTGTAGGCAAAACTAACTACACTTGTAGTCAGGTAAAGGACACATACAACAGTACGTCAGTATAATGACACATTTACCATCGCGTCAGATAAAAGACACATACAACAGTACGTCAGTATAATGACACATTTACCACAGCGTCAGGTAAAGGACACATACAACAATGCGTCAGTATATGACACCTTTATCACAGCCTCAGGTAAAGTTCACATACAAGAAAACATCATCACAAGGTCGCATTTGCCCTAGCGACAGATAAAGGGCACATACAACAAAAGGTTATCATGATAATACATTATCACGGCGACAAGTAAGGGACGCATACAACAAAACCTCATCATAAGAATACATGTATCACAGCGTCAGTTTAAGGGCACATAAAAGAAAACGCCACCAAAAAGACGCATTTACTTCATGGTTGAGTTAAGAACACGTAACACAAAACGTCAATTTAAGGACATATCTATTATAGTTTCAGGTTAACGACATATAAAACAAACGTCAATATATTGACGCATTTACCAAAGCGTCAGGTTAAGGCACATAACACAAACGTCAATATAAGGACACATTTACAACAGCGTCATGTGAAGGACACATAATACAGACGTCATTATAAGGACACGTTTACCACAACGTCAGGTTAAGGACACATCAAGTAAAATGGTATGGTATTGATACATTTGTAACATCTCAGGATAAGGACAAGTCCAATTAGACGTTAATATTAGGATATCTCAAGAAATACGTCATCATAACGATACATCAACCAAAACGGGATAAATAAGGATACATTTGCAACAGCGTCAGGGGAAGGACACCTAACACAGTGTCAACAAAGAAATACAGAATACCAACATGTACCACAGTGTTAACCCACAAATACAGTATATACCACTTTGCAAACACAGAAACATACTATATACTATAGAGTCAATACACAAATACAGCATGTACCATTTTACAAACACACAAAAACAGTATATACCACAGTGTCAACACAGAAATATAGCATATATAACAGTTTCACCTCAAATATATCATAAGATACCCCAGTGTCATCACACAAATACGGTAAACACCACATTCTCAACAAAGATATACCATATGCAACAGTGTCTACACACAAATATGGTAAACACCACATTCTCAACACAGATATATCATATACAACAGTGTCTACACACAAATAAACCATATATCACAGTGCCCACACACAAATACAGCATATACTACAGTGTCAACACACAATTACAGAATATAGCACAGTGTCAACACACAAATACAGTATATACCACAGTGTCAACACATACCACAGTGTTAACACACCAATATTACTGTACCACAGGGTCAACAAGCAAAATACCATGATCTAGAGTGTCAACAAACAAATACACCATATATCACAGTGTCAACAAACAAATAAATTATACACCATTTACCACAATGTTAACACTAAATTACCATCAATATATACCAGTGTCAGCAAACAAATACACCATTTACCAGTGTCAACACTAAATCACCATCAATATATATCGCAGTGTCAACACTAAATCACCATCAATATATACCACATTGTCAAAACTAAATTACCATCAATATATACCACAGTGTCAGCAAACAAAGACAGCATATACCACAGTGTCAACACACAAATACAAGATATACCATATTATCAACACACAAGTACAGTATAAATGCTGTATTTACAATATAACCGATGTATAACATACATATAAAGAAGTATTACACATGCGGTAATAAATAATATCTCAGTAGACAGCATCATCCGTATTATAATAACCTGTTTCGGTCATAAACCAGCCACTGTCCATTATACAAAATAATGCCATGACAACAGGGTAGCTATCAACCTATTAGCGTAACAATAATATTCTACAAAGGATGTAGGTAGCCATTGTGAGTGAAGTTATCATCGACCACATCAAGCCTAACTCTTTTGTCAGCAATAATTTAAACTCATTCGAGGAAGATTGACAACACTTAAATTAAGACTGATCCATGAGTGATAGGATTCTATTGAGCAGGGAAGATGTTATCAGCTCATTAAGGTGCATGCAAATAACATATCACGTGGTATTTTACAATCATATACATCACTATACTGGTGATCAAATAACACATGATATTTCACAAGCCTATACATCGCTTCTCCAGTGATCAAATAACATATCACGTGGTATTTTACAATCCTATACATCACCTTACTGGTGATCAAGTAATATATCACGTGGTATGTTTCAATCCTATAATCACTATACTGGTGATCAAGTAATATACCACGTGATATTTGACAAGCCTATGCATCACTACTCTGGTGATCAAATATCATATCACGTGATATTTTTCAATCCTATACATCACTACTCTCAAATAACATATCACGGTGTATTTTACAATCCTATAATCACTTTACTGGTGATCAAATAACATATCACGTGGTATTTGACAAGCCTATACATCACTACTCTGGTGATAACACAACTCGATTGTAGAAATTTTCAGACAAATTAATTAACAATGTAATATTAAACATACATTGAGATTATATATGTTTAATGCTAGATTTCTAACTTGTTCAAGTATTGTGTCCTTTATCTTTCATAGCCTGTAATAATCACTGAAAATAAAATGAAACGTGAATCCAAACGAACGTGTTAATGGTACGTGTAGGTTACTACCTGAAGTACATTGTTTAATATTTAGGTTTATATATTGCCCACTACGTGAATAAAAGTCCATATATATAAGCCAGTCCTTTTTGTCCAAACCGACAAAAGACAGTGTGGGAAAAGTCTCCCTGTCAGGAATCCCGATATAATAACTAACTTCATAATTATGATAAGAATTATTGCAAACGCTTAAGCCTGTGTATAGCGTCATTACCAAGCTATAAAAAACGGCGACTGTTTGTAAGATGGACAAAAATATCGATTGATTTACCGAGAGTCAGACGTAAGAGACACTGCATGATAGGTTGTATAAGTACATAGGTATGGTAGCTTCGTTAGCCTCATTACACTTATTCAAACCACATGTTCTTCGTGTTAATACTCCTTAGTTTTAAATATCGGGCGTTGAATGTTTAAAATAGTAATTGGTATTTGTAAAACTTAATATATTTGAAAATATATACATGGACTTAATGAAAATACAGGAATTTTTGTTTTACCTTTAAGAGTTGAAGTCTGAAATATAAAACAATATTTTATCAGATTATTGTATTTCGAAGTCCCTTTCTGACATAGAATATACAGCATAATAGAAAACAAACAGTTAATTCGATACTACAGGTGTCCTTTTAAATTTGGATATGGATATATTTAGTTGAAATGTGTAAGTGTAGTAAAATTTCACAGGTAAGTTATATACAAAAGATAAATTCCTCTGAATACTAGATCCTTTACGGCTGTGTTTTATATCATGCGATTTATAGTTGCAGTGATTTAAGAATGCAAAAAGAGTTTTCAGGTTTATTACAAACACTACAAATAAGATGTTTCAATTTGGTAATGCATTTTACTGTAGTAATCAGGACAACTAAAGAAAATAATCCGCTGGTTTGAACATCTTTGTTCTCAATGACAACCACTGTGTACACACATTTTAAATGAACCAATGCATATCAGTTCTCCGTATATCAAAAGCAAACCAAACCAGTTTAAAGTTGAATCTGATGCTCAACACAAACTGTGTATTGACTGTTTGGAATACTCCTGCAGTTTTGATATTAAAATGAGACTAGATTCTTCTCCGTCATATTTCCCTTAAGTGTTATGCATGCAGTTGTTTAAAACATTCGTGATTGTTTGCACACACTCAACATATATTTAAAATGCCCTGTATTAACAAAAAAAGATGTGTGTTTAAGTAATATCTAAGCTCCAACTGAATAAATGAAATAAGTCATATTCATTTCATCGCGCCTCAGACTGTCAATTATTTTACATAGTAAACTGATTGAGACTTAAATCCTTATCTTGATTATAAAAACGAAAATGTAGGTCAAATTTAATGGTTCAATTTCTCATTATTTACAAATAGTATGATAAAATAAAATAATTAAGCATGCGACATACACTTAGCTAGTAAACTGTATACAGAAACCAGTGATAAACTTTGTGTTAACCACACTGTGTACACATATATGCATATACGGGCACATGTATGTTCTTGTCGACAACTGTTTAAACACGATATTTCTGCATGTTAATGCAGATAACTGTGTAAACATAAAATATGTCCTCCCAATTGTACAAGGTCACAGTATTAATAGGAACATAAACCCTAGTTCTCCTGATAATATATTTACGGTAGTAATCTTATCACGCCTTTATGAATAAGATACCCGTCCAGGTGCTGAAGTAGGATATGTTACCTTGGCTCTGTGTTCTGTGGTCGGACTATCTCCCGATAAGACTCACGCTTGACAGTGTCTGTGCCAGACGTACTGTAGATGAAGGTCAAGTAGGGTTTTTCCAGGTAAAATGAGACATATACCAGTCGTGTAGGTAATCCAGAAAACTCAATCGTATTGTGTATATAATTTAAAATGCCGGTGATAGATAGCGCTTCTACCGTAAATGTCTGGATAGTGATTATTTCGTAAACGTAATCAGTGTTATAGAGGTTCTACACTAATTATACGTCATAGCAGTTATACAGCGAATATCTGTCATAGAGGTTAAGGAAAAAAGGTTGGTCATAGCGGTAAATGATTAAGTTTGCGAAACTTATGAAACATATTTTCTACACAAATGTATTACAAACAGATAATAGGGGTACCCAAGTATATAGGTTTAACGATGGATGGAATTCTGTTTTCAAAAATTACGCTTAAACGACTTCTTAACAAATGAAACATAATAGTGATATTGCCGTGTTCTAAACAGCGTTATAATGTTGTTAAAAAAGCCACAAAGAAATAATGCAAAGCTTACAAAACAAACACTAAGCTTAGTCCTAAGGACTTATGAATCACGTTCAGTCTAGGGAAAGAGGAAACGTGTCACATTTATACATCGGTGAAAAGTACCAAATTACCAAAAATGGAAAAGAAAAAGGCAGATGTGCTGCCAACATTCTTCACTTCTGTAGTAAGAATAGAACCAATTGATAATAAACGTATACAGAAAGTAACATACAACAGTTGCAAATAATGTCTCAGTAGATAACATTATTCGTATTATATTAACAGGTTTGGTTTCGGTCATAAGCCAGAGGAATTGAAGTAAGCAAACAGAAATATACTTAAGACATGAGACTGGATGATAGCCAGCAGCTATCAACCTATTAGCTGAAAGCCACATACTCTAAAATAAATGTTTACACTTCGAGCTCTTCACAGTTTTCAGACTTAACATACATGTTTACCTAACAAATCATCGCGAATAAAAAAAAAAACAGGAGAAAAATGTGTATTTATAAAAGTATCCGGCAAAATTAAAACTGGGTCCGACAGACCTAGTTTCTACACAAATTAGTCCCATAATGAAACGGACGAGTTATTAGTCTATACAAAATGGTAAAAGCCGAGTATTTTCAAAGGAAAAGAAATGATTCCTTAGAATTCAGCAAGAAATGAAAAGGGAATAGACATGAATTCCGATTTCGCTGGAAATCTATTGGATAGGTGTTTAACACTAGCCAAGCATCAAAGTCGGTGGTCATTTTAATGTTAAGAGAGCGTGAAAGAACATATTGGATCGCCATTGATACGTGTCTGTACTAGAATTTTAAGTTATTTGGAAGTATGAGAACAGGCGTTTGCTACAAAGGGTGCTGGGAACCAGTGTGAGTGAAGTAATCATCGTCCACATGAATCTTAAATTTGAATTCACTCAAGGAATATAGGTCGTACTTAACTTAAACAGTTGATTGATGAGTGGTTGAATCTCACTGATTGGAAAAGATTTAATCTAATTCGATCTCTTTGGGGTTCATGGAAACATCATTTCCAGTGATATTTAATGGCGTTTATCAAATGCAAGATAAACGTGTTTAATACCAGTGAATGCCTTTGGTTAGTTTTGTATTATAGTTTGTCAATTTTATCTGCGTGTACCATAATATTACTTATAATTAGTAACTTGTAGTTGTAGTTGCATACAGTATATCGAGTGCACCCAACACACAACAATTATAGTAAATCGAATGCGCCCAATTAAATTCTACCCAGAAATCCACTAGAATTTATATTTAACTTCCTTTTTCTGGATATCGCCATTGTGTCTGCAAACTATTTTAAAACCCTCCCTCCCTCCCTTTACAATTGAACCTGTTATGCTGCCAGAATGTTTTGTATTGTAGAGGACTTGAATGTATGGAAGCTCTGCCATGTGCACATTATCTAGAGAGAGGATCAGAATCAAGCACGGAGTCGGGATTCTTGTCTGTCATGGACCAAACTGGTATTTATAGTATGTGCATTAATGTGTTCCATTGTGACAATCCCTGGCTGGACACGCGTATGAGATGGGAACTGTCATAACAGCCATCTGTGCCTTGATTGGTGAAATTGTGCATATTCGCGATTGTAGTGTGATATCTTTGCGATTGAAATTTGATATTGTGATAATTATAAACATACTTTGACACTAGACTTCACCTGGTAGTCAACATTATGATCAATCGGTAACGACTCTAAAATGTGAGACTGTGTTGTGTTACATAAAATTCAATTGATCTGGACATTGTCATGCAAGCATGTCAAAAAACTTGGAATGAAGGAGATTCCATATAATTACACGTAGGTGTACTTTACATGTACATGTTTTGTTAAGACTCTTGAAATAGTCTACAAGTCATGTTTTTTGGTTTAACTCGTATGGGAAATATTGATTCGGGAATGACAATTTTCATTTAAATTCATATATATATAAGTTTTGAGACCGTTTTTAATTTATCGCAGTTTGCTCTTGAGGGGTGGGGGCGGAACCCAGGGGGATACGGAGAGGGACATGGGCTCATCCGGCTAAATACTCATAACAGCTTTGCTCTACAGCAGGCTGTTGGTTATTTGATATGAAAAATGGGTATTTTTTTTATAATTCTTTGATTAAATTGTAAAACAATTTACAGCTCAAATATTGTTTATTTTATTTCCTTTCATAGCCTGAAATACTCACTAACACTAAAACGTCTAGGCGTAGGAACATTTTGATGGTGGTTGTATGTTACCACCTAAAGTACATAATTGCATTTATTGTGTTTTATCAATAATCAAACATTTGATATTATTTTAGATATATATATATGTATATGTATTTATATACAGATACATATATGCTCATGTAGACAACTGTTCAAATAGTTAATGTTGATTTATGTTTCACAATATAAATCATACCATACCTCCTTAATTAAGGTTGGAGGGTGTCAGATCGGACTTTTGTAAACGGGCTGTCTTTTACGATGAATCACGCCCAACATTGGAATTCTCGATTTCTTGATACGATACCACAAGTCATTATTTGGTATTATACAGAATGTATTATGCATGCGGTGTCTCAGTAGATAACACCATACGTATTATAATACCAAGTTTCGGTAATCAGCCAGCTGCTGTCCATTATACAAAATAGTCCCGTGACAACAGGAATATTTTTAAGAAATGAGAATGGATCTTGGCTATCAGCTATCAATCTACTCTGATGATAAAATATGCGATTTTATGTCAAACACGCAGGTTTTTCTCAATAAATAAACATTTGAAATTATTATAAATTGAAGCTTACTTTTGTCATTAGATATTTGATATCGATTCAATAATACAAGCGTCCTTTTAATCGTGGATTTTATCGTATTTAGTTAAGATGCGTAAATCTATTTTATCCCATAACTACGCTTGTTTCACAACTGATATTTCACGTGATAAAATTCGTAGCAGTGTGTTGTTGTTTTTGTTTACACACCGCAGTGTGTAACCACTTTCTAAGCCTCCGATTGGTCATTTGTGACCTCCAACAAATCTGATTGGCTAACCTCTGGCCTTTGACCATGGACTATTTTTACTACTCTCACTTATCTTTTTTTTCTCGTCTGTCTTCAAAAGATCAGCATGTACATATTTTTTGGAGTTGTCGGTGCTCAACATTAGCATAACTGGATCAGAGAGGTGTTCTTAAGGAAATGTGGATTAATCTGGGGTTTGAGTCGTACGAAATATAATTTGATGACGGTCAAATAGACGACGCACGGAAGCGAGCTATTACATCAATGAGCCGTGAATGAATTATCAAAATAATGAACAAATGTAATACAAAATGGTTTAATTGCTGTCTTTAATCGTAGTCATTTGAATGAAACGGCCGCAGCATCTAACGCAACTGTTACTGTTAGGCAGCTTCCCTTTTTCTAGTTCGATATCATTTGGTACGGATATTGTACCAACAGAAAAAAAATCAACGAATAAACACTTTCTTATAATTTCACTAACCTTTATTACGAATATATTTATCCCAAACACAAAAATGTAAAAATCATCTTGGAATATTTGTCTCATGTCAGTAAACTCTTATACTCTACTGTCAGCATGTCTCTGAAACTGATGAGATTTCGTGTAAACACATAGACTAATGTAAACTGCATAGGCCTATTGCTCCACACTCCAGCTCGGTTTCCGAAATATTTGTTGAAATGCACGATGCCTTGAATGCATAAATCTCAGAATGAAAATTTAACATCATATTAACCGGTAATAGCGTACCTACGAAATCCAGGAAAGGACCGATACTTGAATATGACAATGATTAGTCTAATATTCAGCGGTGACGTTCGACTTCGCGATGACGGTATCGTCTTCGAATATGTTGAGCGGAGTTTTTTAAACAAGTTACCTATTAATAACTTACACAGACACACTGACTTTCAAACTTATATTTCGTTTTGTAAAATAATATCATTTACAAATATAGTACAGAGGATATTAGTTGTGCATCTAAAATAGATGATAAGCTTTCGTTTAAAACTACCTACATTTTGTCGGGTAGTGATTTGGTTGTCGGAATTTAGTTGCGACGTTGGGAGAATTTGAACATGACAGACTTACATTTGTAAGTAAAGAGGTTATGGGATAAACAAGTTCACCTAAAGCTCATGTCGTTTGAAAACTAAAAAAATAACTAACTCAAGTTGGATAAAAATGATAAACAATCTCCACTTGTTGGGGAACCTCTATATAAATTTAGTTCATACTATATATACGAAAGCATAAATCTGATAACTCATTTTGCTTGGAGGAAACTACTGAAACTAGTATTCAAAGTAAACTGCATAGACTGTGATGGGAACGCGTCTTCACTGTGTGTAGCCATTATTCAAAAAAACATTCTACCCCGTCATATTTCACTTACCTGTGATGCCCGCAGTTGTCCTGTATGAACACAAAATTTAGCAGACGACATACACTAAACGATGAAACCTAACACTCCAACCTGTTGTTGAACTATATTTTAACCACAGCCGTGTGTACGTATATGTATATACGGATACATTTATAATATGTCTAAATCTCATACATTTGTACAAGGACATATTAATAACATCACCCCTCCCCCTCCCAACAACCCTCTATGTCTTATGTTTCACAATAGAAATCATACCATACCTTCTTAATTAAGGTAAACATCCATGCGCAGTTGTAGGGTGTGTCAAATCGACTCTTTGTTCTGTTCTTTAGTCGATCTTTTATGATGAATCACGCCCAATATTGGAGTTCACGATCTCTTAATACGACACATCAAGTCATTATTTGGAAAAACACAACCTGGCCAGAAGCAGGTGAGGAATTTGCGAGGATACAATTGGATTCAAAACTTACATCTTGCTCTTTACTTTGGTCACATTGTGACTTAAGTCTGAGCCAGACGTACTGTAGGTCAAGGTCAAGTTGGGTTTTACCTGGTATAACGAGACACCTTCCAGCCGTGACGGTTAGGCAAAACAAATCTATTATGTTGTTTCTATAAGTGTAAATGTAGACAGGGCTTCTATCGTCTGTCATAGTGATAAATAGTTAAAGGTCTATCATACCGGTAAATGATTACATGTCTGTCAAACCGGTACCGGTTCTACGGTAATTGTCTACCATAACGGTTCTATGATAAAGTACACTCATAGCGGTTCTATGGCAAATGTTTGTCAAAACGTGTATACACTAAATACATGCCATTATTAATTTCATATTAAATGGTTTCTACAATAATTTTACAGAAAGGCGTGTCCTATCGGTTCTATAGTTAGCTTGTTACTACTTTCTTTTCTATACAGTGTACTAATAAAGCTGAGAAATGATTAGCTATCAATATATATACATCAAAAGGTGAAATTAAAATTTCATTATTGGAAGAATATGGTACATTTTGTTGAGAAATTTCACGAAATTGTCATACCATTTAACTTTCATGGGTTCATGGTAATGCATGAGAGATACGCGTCGTGTCGGAAAACGTAAATAAAAATATATGAATAACGTCACGTGTAAGACATTTCTCAATATTTACATTTTCACTTCGCTCCGCCTCAATGAACATAGCAAACTCATTTCACTTCATTTCCCGTTGAAGATTTAGGGTCGCATGCTTCTGTTCTGAGAGACGAATCACTTTGTTGCCGGTGTGTGAATACATTCACTGAGTTTACAATGGCGATCGAGTTCTGTACCGCCTCAGACTTGAATGCACTTTCATTTTGTGAATTGTGTAACATTGTTATAAACGTATATGAACATAAGTGGAATAGCCGCTTTATGTGCTAATAAAAATGCCAGTATAATGCAGACAGTTTAGAAAACAGGATCTGACAGAACACTGGTCACAGAAAATAAACCTCAATTTTAACACTATTCAACAACACAAAACAGACTGTAGCAGCAGTATGCTATATCGAGCACAGGAACACATTATTGTCGTAATTTGACTCGATCTAAACATATGGAGGACACAAGTTTCCGGCCGTCGAATGCTGCGATTTTCAAATCAATGTTTCTTTACTTACTTTTATAATAATTTACATCTCAAAACGCCAGTGCGACAATGAAATCCAATATTTCAAGAACACCATGTACATCATCAGTTAACCTGCGACTAAAATCCACATGGTTACACTTTTTCTGGAGCTCTGAATATCCCGGCTATTAGACTACATCGCATACGGTCACAGGGGTAACATATGACATCTATGACTATAAATAATCGAAAGACTAAAAATCCAATATTCATTAAAATTATAAAACCTTACAAAGTCGATTTTTTCAAGGCTTTAGAGAGTATATAAACTCTGTTTTTTTAAAGTTGTGATATTTCACTGAACAGCTATCGTCACGTTAACCTTGTGCTGATTTGTTTTAACCGAGTCCCTGTACATATGTCTCGAGTGACAAAATCACGCACATACTGAGACATTTTATTTAAAGCATTACATTAGCTGCATGGTATTTTTGGTCGAAGGTACTAACCTGTTTTCGTGGGCAAAAATGATTTAAGTTTTCTTTTCTTTTAAAAGTATAATAATTTACTTTACAAATACTTTTTTCATTTCCTTTCATAACTGAAATAATCACTGAAAATAAAATGAAAAATGTCTATCCATAGGAAATCGTTTTGGTAGGTGTGGTCTACCATCTTAAGAATATAATTGCATCTGTTAGGTCTATAAATGCACAATCCGTAAATATACGTGCAGACATACATACACACGTATCTTTTTCTTCGACCGACAAAAGACTAGAAATATATGTCACGAATATATTGTCCTAGAATATATATAGATATAATACAAGAGAAATATACCACTAGTTATCACCAACATATCGACAGCAAACACAGAGCCAGCTTCAAGTTGTAAATTATACCTGAATTAGGACACTAAGCATCGAATAGAAAAAGGCAATCTGATACATTTAAAATATGGATAGTATATATAATTATTAAATAAATAGACATCTGAATTCAAAACAGAAATAATTGTGTTGATATTTGTGTCACCATTCAAAATATGCTGGTAAAAGGCAAACGGCTTGTCAGTATCAAACTCATAAAAGTGGTTATTTTTCATAAATACTTTACAGATGCAGATGCCTGTGACCACACTATATAGCAATAAGTACATTTAGAGTAAAAGTATACTAAAAGATAAACGGTAGCTTAGCTCCTTCCAGGCATTGCCTGTTTAGTATTACAACGCAATGTACCACCATATTGGTATCGAATGTAAGCAAACCAGGAAATGCGGTTGCCTTCCGGAAGCGTTTATGCGCAGACGCGAACAGCAGGACCGCAGTTAACGTGAAAAGGTTAATTGCTAAGTATCTAAAAATAGATAACTGAGATACAATTGAATGTTTTCTGTAGTGTGTATAAAGGAAGTTAAAATTAATGTGTAAGTTTAAATTTAAGTAGAGTCTGCATTGCAATATTATCACACAAGCCTGCTAATCAGCGAGATTTCTTTTTGCTTTGGGGCCAGTTTCTATTTTCAGTTGTCGCTTCCGTTACTACTGTACTGTATCGGTAAAAGATATTTATGACATATTTAAAGAGTATTCTGTTCCTACTTATTATTGGTTGAAGGAGTATTGGCTGTATACAACGGAGAAAGGAGAAAGTTCCATCAGAATAATAATATATGACAATCACGTGCCACAAGGACTTCTCCCATGAAATCTAAATTTCAGTACAACATGCACAGTGTATTCCGGAATATAAAAATATGTATATATATATCGTTGGATCAATGGTAACAATGAATATAAAAGTACACCTAGCATTAAATTTAGAATAAATCAAACAGTCAGTATTGTCATGTGGGAATAATATGCTTACACTATGATTTCAATCGGAAAACCATTTGGACCTTTCCCAATGTTTCCGTCATATCTTCTGAAAAAACACGTGTGATTTTCCGACTTCGTATATGACAGAACTGAATTGATAGATATGCCTATTGTTTATTTATTTCTCAAACGCTGTCTATAATTACATTAATGAAATTAAATAGAATTCCTGTGCATCTGATTGAGTTTAATAGTTTCGTAGGTTTTTAATTGGGCCTAATAGCAATAGTAAGGGTATCTTAAAAAATGACCTGATCAGTTTTCACCGGGGGAGCACCCCCGGATCACCCGTAATTTGACACGCCCCCGAACTGAAAACCCTGTATCCGCCACTGAAGATATAGTATATTGTTATACGGTATAGCTACTTGCTAGTTCAGATCACCATAACATCCCGGCGGTGCATACCATATAAATTATCTCCCGACACAAGTTACTGTGGTCGGACATGTTCCTCTAGCTGATGGGCAGACTAGTCCATACATGCCCGTAATTTCTCCACCAATCCAGAAGAAAGATAAAGCTTTGAACAGATCCATCAAGACAACACCAACATATGCGTGTTAATGTCCGAGGCATGCCGCCAGTCATCCAGAAACTGCAGCGAAGTAGTCTGCCACTCACAGCCTTTCCAGAACGAAACCCAGAAAATAATTGTTAAAAGTCCTTTCAAAAACTGTAGATAGCACGAGAACTGTTTTATACTATTTTTTTTTTTTTTAATTGTGTCTGACTTTAACACGAGAAGAAATTGAAATATCCGTCTTTTCTGTCTTATTCACCAAATCGCGAAAATCTCTCACACATTATGATGGAAGTGAAGCTTCACCGACTTATTTATAATTTGTGTTTTTTTTTTCTCAATTTCAAATAAAGTATTGTCCATAATTTGAATGTACGGTTCGGAAAGCATCATTGAACATTCTCCTGTGTAAAGTAATATTCCCAAATATGTTCAAGTCTTCCACGGAATTCGACAGCAATGAAATACAGTTTGCACATTTATACCAATCATGCTTCATTTTCGATCTCACTTTTATATATATTTAACATAATGGTCCAAGTAATTGCCAAATATTTTGGGTGTGCAAGAACCGGAAGAAGTTGTACCAATTCCGTAAAAAGTGAACATGGCGTAAAATTGGCTTAAAAATATAGGTATTTTGGGGGTTTAAGATTGTGTAATCTTTTTAATAGATATTGTTTGTTGCATAATTGCATCCATGATATACAGTAAATATCACTCTAAAGAAAATTAAATTTTTTTGAAGCAAAAAACAAAAAAACAAAAAAAAGAAGAGATAAATGACTAAAAATTGAACCCTGTCACACTCCCATGTAGTGATATTACTCCCGTGATATTAAAATGGTCATACAACAAGCCCCTGGGACCTTTTGAATTTTTCAAACATACTTCATGTGTTATTTCATATAGTGCTACACAAATCACTCGGTGATTATTAAATTGGCTCGTGGGTTAAAATCAATGTAACCTGTAACAGGTAGCAAGTTTGTGATGAAATGGAAAGGAATATAGAACCTGTCAGTAAGGGCGATCAGATCTGTTATTGAAGTGGACCTAGGGAAAAGACCATGTATGCCCTATTGGGGAACAAATTGTTACCTGTCATTGATTTAAGTAATATTTGACAAGTATTCGCTATCATCAACTATCACCTCACATCGAAACCTCTACTGCACTCCCTCAAAGTCAGGGAAGCCAAAGTCATTATCGTAGGAGCAGGTAAGTCACGGAGTGTTTAATTGTTATGCATTTTGTGGATAATTTAATTCTGTATAAGGAACGTATTCTTCACGAAACAATCATGGTATCATTTTACGCTGACTGATAATAGGAATGGGTGTTGCAGTTAGCGTAGTGCTTTCTTTACTCATGTAATGTTTTTAGGTTAATCGTAAATCTAACTATCAATAAAAATGATACTAAAAAACAACAAAAACAACAAAAAACAACAATCCCCCTTCTCCCCCCCCCCCCCCCCCCCCCCCCCCCCCCCCCCCCCCCCCCAAAAAAAAACCCCAACAAAACAACAACAAAAACAACAAAAAACCTCAGTGCCTTTTCGATGTATATAAGCCAATAATTGCAATCTACTACCACTTTTAAGAAAACTGAACCGGTAAAAAGTAAAAGTAAGAAGAGTGTATCATAATTATCAAACATTTTCTCAATCACCAGGCGATGACCTTCTCGAGTCGATGTTGGCCATACACGACGGATTACAAGGCACTCCAATTTATGTCCAAGGACAGTCACAATCCGAACTTCCCTCCGGATTGGATTCATGTCCATGGAAGATATGATGTTAAGTGCGACCCCTGTTAACATATGTAAATTGATACGGTCAAAGGTCACGGACACGACGCCCATATGCTTTATATACACCTCGGGAACGACAGGTATTTTATTTATCATATGGCAGTTTATATGTACATGTAAATTGCTATCAGACAATTGTCATCTATGGAAAATAACGCAGATTTTCCGTTACTGATGGCTGTTTATATTTGAACACGGCTATTGTTGTGGTTATCAAGGCTATTGTTGTGATTATCAAGGCTGCTGTTGTGGTTATCAAGGCTGCTGTTGTGGTTATCAAGGCTATTGTTGTGGTTATCAAGGCTATTGTTGTAGTTATCGAGGCTATTGTTGTGGTTATCAAGGCTGCTGTTGTGGTTATCAAGGCTATTGTTGTGGTTATCAAGGCTATTGTTGTGGTTATCAAGGCTATTGTTGTGATTATCAAGGCTGCTGTTGTGGTTATCAAGGCTTTTGTTGTGGTTATCAAGGTTATTGTAGTGGTTATCAAGGCTATTGTTGTGGTTATCAAGGCTATTGTTGTGGTTATCAAGGCTATTGTTGTGGTTATCAAGGCTATTGTTGTGGTTATCAAGGCTGCTGTTGTGGTTATCAAGGCTATTGTTGTGAGTGACACGGTCATTATTGTAGTTAATACGATAATTGTTATACTAGTAATATGCCGGTTATGTAATAAGAGCGCAGCTCTAGGGCGCCGAAGGCTCCCGAGCGAAGCTCTCTAAATACTGGAAAACGGTACCTCCAACAGGAGTTACCTCTCTTTCCATACATACGAACAAAGAAAATCGTATGGTCCAAAAAACCGGTACCGGAATGGCTCAAAACCGGATGTAGTAAAAATCTTGAACAATATCAACACCAAAGTCTCTCTATAGTGTTTTAACATTAGTGATATATGTCTTTTGTTCTCAGATGAAAAAATAATAACAAAACAGCGGTATGTTTTCGCTTTTATTTTTATCATGTCGTCCGTAACCGATCGGGAATTACCGAATGTCATCGTCTCCATTCACGTCTGACCTAGATACATTGTACACAACAAGACATGCGAGTATGATGGAATTAAACTCAGTATAGGGTCCTTGTAATTATTTTTGTATGTGGTTCCAGTCTGATCTGATCTAAGGTAGGCATTTGCCGATAACACTGTGTTATGATCGATTCAATCGTACATATTTAGGCTGCCTTGTCGATTTATTTTCTCAGTGCGTTAGGCTTACGTCACAGGCACTTGATTTTACATTGTAAACAATAACATGCCGAAAGACAACTAGGCTAGGCATAGTATGCATTGGAAACAAGTACCTATCGGTTACGTCCCAGCTTTTGTATTGTTAGTTACAGATGATACGATGTGTCTGACTCGCATTGTTTATTATAATTAGAAGTAGGTTATATTATCTACAGCACTGTGTGCCACATGGGGCTAGTAACCATTTAAAATGTGTCCGAGTAATAGGCCTACTAGGCTACTGTATAGTGTTATATAAAGCCCATGTGATAACCCTAGAATTTTATCATTTATGAAATGCAGGCTTAGTACATGTGTAGTTAGTCTACATTAGTCAGCAGAAATAAACATAGATCAACATGGCAAATATGTAGGTTGTACCAAAAATAATGATTGAATTTTAAATGAAATTGATCTGAAAAATAATTCTTTGCAATGTTTATAAAATCATTGTATTATTATACTGTTGAGAGTATAATATATCAGATTTCTATTGCTAAGTATAGTAACTGTTTATTTCACAAAATATTGCCTGAAATTAATAAAAAGGAAATTTAAAACAATCTTAGGTGTTCGAAGTTCCAACACTTCTCCAATGCCTGGCATGTTTTTAAATGACCCTGGCAGTTAATTATATAATGAGACTCAATTAAGAGGGACATTCCTTCTTTCAGATATCAGAACCATGTACATTTTTTACTGATGAAATCCACTTTTGAACAGGGAAATGAATCAATGCCAAAATGTACAGAAAAATGATGAATCCTGCAAAAATACTGACTGGCTTTCAAGTAAAAAGTGATATTTTGGTAGGAATAAAGAATTTTTAGGACTTAGAATTTGGAGAACTTGTCTTAATTACCCTGCGAGTCAAACTGTTTGATTTATTTAAATTAAAGATTTACTATTTGGGGAAAATAATCATATTTTCCAATAAGTTTGATTTTGATGACCTAACCTTTGAATTTAAACTAATGAAGGAATGACCCTTGAAATGAAGTAAACCAAATTTAAACCAAATTTATTACAATGTTTATGAACACATGTACATGTACAGTGTAATATGATTAAAACCTTATAAACAACTGCTGTTAATTTCCAAAGCCTGGAAGATTATAGAATGTCTATAATTATTTTGTAATTAATCATAATTACAAAAGAAGAGTAATTGTCTATGGTGTTGACTCTTAGTAGGTTTAACTTAAATTTGCTACAAATTCTGTTTTAGTGGAGACAAGAGAATACATGTATTTACAATCAAAATTAATTAACTCGAACTATGATAACTCAAAAACACTGATTATAAATTAAAGTATCTCACTGGTCCAAGTCAAAATCTTTGTTTCTATAGTAATAAAATATATATAAGATAATTCAAAGTTTGACAACTCGAAAAACTTTGACATAAATAACTAAATTTAAACTTTTAATCAGATTTTACAAAATTGACAGAACATTTTATACTGATGTAATCCCAAAATTGATTCATATTTTATTTTTAAAGGCGCACAATGTTAACTGTTAAGTGAATTTCTTTTAAAAGTTCTCTATAAACAGATCTTCAAATCATATGTTTTTTAAGTACATGTCCTCGGTCCAAAGCGGTTTTGCCCAAAAATGAGCTGAAGTGACTGAATAACAGTTCAAAATGTTCTATTCCATTCCAAATATATGGTAGAATCAAATATTACACATGGTAGAAGGATTTTCAATTCAAGTCCTTTAAAGTTGATATAATGTAATGCACCTTTGGTCTGTAGTTTTTTTTTAAGATGAGGGGATCCGTGTTATTAGTTTACTCTGTTTACTCTGCAGAAATAAGGGAAAATACAAAAACAGAAATTATATTGAATATTGCTATTGGAAATAACACAAATTTTAATAGAAGTATCGGAATGGGCAATATCTGTGCAATAGTATATGTTTATATATTTATGTATATGTGTATATACATATATATAGAATAAAACTCGTAGAAACTTTGTGTATCGATTAAATATATATATAAATGTATATATTGGCACTATAATGACTGATCTACATGTACAGTGACCTGAGTAGTGGGACCAAAAAGCGTAAAATTGACGAAACTTCTAAACTTCCAGATATGAAGAAATCAAACATCCTTCATGGATAAAAGAGACTTGATTAAGGCACTTTTCAATATATTAGGTTTTTTTTTCCTTTTTTTTTCCACATGGTGTCCTGTTCTAGATCTGTTATACCCTATAAGGGATAGGTTATTGAAATTATTGTTTAATTCATATACAGAAATCACACTTTTTGGCCTTATTTAAAATGTTCAATTAATTTATTAAATAAAAGCGAGTTTACAACCATCACTACAAATGTATTTAATAGCAGTGGCGCCAATATTTGTTTAAAGTCCACATTTGACAGTGTTATTGAGTTGCATGCTGTCAGATTGAATTGAAACTGGTGAGGGTACTGATACAATCATATATACTGTTGTACATGCACCAGTATCCATCATTAAGAGGATCTTTTTCCAGGTTCACCTATTTTTGGGTAAAATACTAACAGGTGATTTTGTGAAGTTATGTTAAGATTCACTTTAAACTGTGTTATAAAAGCAATATTAATCTAATTGAAACTTAAATGTCTTTACAGATTCACATATTTTGGCCTCAAAACTGAATTTTGAGAATTT
>NC_047023.1:2516779-2542758 GCF_902652985.1 Pecten maximus | reverse complement strand
TTTTTTTGTGATGTTCGGGGAGTAAACTCTATAATGTGCTTTGTTATAACAAAATTAACAATGCACATAAGTCACAAAGTTTTAAAGCGACTGCACAAAATGCATATGCTTTGTGTTTCACGTGTTCCATTGTTCAGGTACGTATCAAACTAGTATGTTTGATCCCAGGATCATAGTTTGGGTATATGGACACGTACGGCACATCATTCAAAAGATAAAATTGACAATTTCATACGCATGTCATAAAATCGTTAATAAATCCAGAGTTATGGTGTTACGGTGCACGTTTTTATACCTGTGCTTTTGGTTCAATCGGGGAAATGCCTTATGCATCATTTTGAATCTCTTTGTCATATTATGTTCTGTTTACTTCCAACTAAAATGTTTTTCTCGATGTGACATATCGAAAACGCGTATGTAAGAGGAGTAACTTTTGTTTCTGGTTTAAAGTATTTTGTTTGCCGAAGGGCAAGTGAGCTTATGCGGTAGTTTGCTTATGTTTCGACAATCGTAGTCTGCCCGGCGTTAATTTTTCCCTTTAAACATTGACCAAGGGGCACAGATACTTGATATTAGTCCTGTAGCATGTTGAATAAAAGGACTATCAGGTTGATGCAAGTGAATGACATTGACTGTTACGTGCTTGGGTAAATTGCTACTAAGGTTGTGCAAATAATTGACCTTAACATACACTCATGACTATCTGGGTTATATACACTAAAATAGTTTAAACAACTTTTCAATAACAAAGAGGGCGCATTACTTGACAGCATGTAGAGTGCTGGAGTAAAGTTTACCACGATTGTTCAAATGAGTGACCTTGACCTACATTCAGGGCAACGAGGGTCAAATGTATTAAACTCTTAACATTTATTCAAACATAAATTGTTAGGTACTACACACTGAGTTTCATTCATAGTTCAAAACCTGCTCCCAAATTGATCATGATAATACCATATCAGTGTCATTATGACAATGATTCCATAAAATGTAGGACATGATTTAATGTAACATGCATAGTAATACACATTTGACGTTTCAACGAACAATGTAAAACTTTTCTTAGATATACTATCAAAGTGAGGAGAATTATTCAATAAATATGCATTATTTACTGATGACGTTCTGTCTTTATCATACATCACTGTTTCAGTCATATCCTTTGATTCAAGCAGCATCCAGGGGTCATGAAGATACCGTTCGACTTCTTTTGAGAAATGGAGCTGATTGGAATCAGGTGAGTTTCCCGACATTACACGGGGCTATCCGTATGATTCACGTTCCTATGGAGTCAGAGTGATTCAATGGCTTATCAGTGTATTTGTGTCTATTGAGGCATCGAAAACATTTCTTAGTCATAGTATAACGTGTAGGTCAGTCGAAGCACTAATAGAAAAAAAAAATTGTTACTGATTATTTGTAACATTGAATTTACCTGCCCCACTAGGGCATCTTTATAGGAGTCATATGTAATCAAATTGTGTCATATGCCATGTATAATTTATGAAAGTTATTTTCATGATAATATATTAAAACCTGTATTTTTTTCATATTAGAACATGTTCTTCAGCAACTGTTAAATATAACGAAACATAAGGTAGTTTTGTGAAAAAAAGAACATTCGGACAAATAAATGCGTTATAAAATATATATAGACATTTAACACATTCCTGTGAATATCGGTAACTAGTACTATCAGAAAGAGACGATCTGATCTATATCAGTCATTGGTTTTGTATTGTTCGTGCGTCACCACAATCAATGTAGGCACTGAAACATGGATCTTTTGCTCACCTGCTCATCTGGTCATGCAGACACGATGATTGGAATGAATCTTAATGGTGTCTTATTTAGTATAGGAAAAAACTCGTTAAAATATTTATTCTCTCGTATTAAATGAAAGGATTTGGTCGGGATAAAAACTAGTTTAAAACCTTTTTTCTAACTATCTCAAACTATTTCAAATGCTTTCCTACACCTGAAGATCTAAGAAGTGTTAATCTTGGAGGTAAATCTAGCGCAAAGTCACAATTTCGCCCTTAACATATGAGGGTGGCCTTATCTTTAATGGTTTGGTTATTTGAACATATTCATATTAAGGCAATATTTAGGTAAACCAATTATACATACATCAATTATGTATTGTTACCAATACATCAATAATCCATACCACGGGTGATATGTACCGCATTATTTGTATAACAGTTTATAGATGAATGAATTTGAAAAGATAGAATTTGCTATACATGTTTGTTGTGCGAACATATCAAGCTTACAATGTATTCAAATAGCCAGGTAATACTCTATTAACGTCTGAGACATTTCCGTTTTAGTACAGCTAATCAAAGCAGATATTTAAATTCCTAGAAGATTGGCGTTTTTACTTTATCCGTTCAGTACTCTGAATGTATGCTAAGAAATTATAACTATATAACTACTAATAAAATCAAATCTGAGAGACTCAAACGAAACATATAAATATAAAAGCAGGAAGGCAGCAGCTAAATTCTGTACAAAACCCACTCCTGAGCATCTATATCTATTGACGTATTTGTTTAGAATCCTTTAGTAACAATATTATGTCCACTCAAAATATTTAATTCAACTACTCACCTATATATATATGCCATGTTCAGCACTATAAATGTATAAATTGATTTTCAAAAAAAAAAAAAAAAAAAAAAAACGTTTTTACTTGTATGTCGCCCTACCATAAAAAGGACATTTTTTTAATCCGTTAAAGCATGCCGACTTCTTGAAATTGACTGAAAAGGCATGAATATCTTATCTTTGTTTTGTTTTACCTTAGTTTTTCTCAAATTAGACCAATATCAGCCATGAATGTCAAACCATGTCTTTAAGATTGGGTACTAATGCAATATTGCCTAAAGCTTAATGGAACATGTTTAAACATTTTAAAATCGAAATCTAGAAATTAGTACACATATAAAGTAGTTTTTGAAGCGGGAGCTCAACTGGCTTCCGGATGATTACAAATGGGAAATTATTCATCGTGCTATGTGTATGTATGCCAAGGATATAGGGGTTGTTGAATACCATTCAGACGTGTTTTATATCATCTTAGTTTGTCCTAGTGGCTTTACAGACGTGTTTTATATAATCTTAGTTTGTCCTAGTGGCTTTACAGACGTGTTTTATATAATCTTAGTTTGTCCTAGTGGCTTTACAGACGTGTTTTATATAATCTTAGTTTGTCCTAGTGGCTTTACAGACGTGTTTTATATAATCTTAGTTTGTCCTAGTGGCTTTACAGACGTGTTTTATATAATCTTAGTTTGTCCTAGTGGCTTTACAGACGTGTTTTATATAATCTTATTTTGTCCTAGTGGCTTTACAGACGTGTTTTATATAATCTTATTTTGTCCTCTTGGCTTTACAGACGTGTTCTATATAATCTTGGTTTGTCCTAGTGGCTTTACAGACGTGTTTTATGTGCTGAAGCTATTATTTACTCCACTTGTCGTCCAAAGCTTATAACATACCTCGTATCCTTATTATATCTAGTTTATTTCCACCATAATGTTTATTATTCTTACAGCTGCAGGATTTGAAGGCGACAGTAGCAAGTGGCCAAGCAAATATAATGGATAACTATGTCTACCGGAATCTAAATGAGAATCGGGTGAGTGTCCTAATAATTTCTCAGCCAAGTCTATGATCGTGCTCAACGGTTATATTAACCTAAGAAATTATAGTATTTGTTCTCATCAATACATTGTATATATTTTTATTTTATTAAAAAATATGTTTGTTGCTGCCAACACAGTAATTCAACAAAACAAAGGCGTATCTACGGATAAGTCTTAATTCGCAATTGTATCTTTTTTTTTAACTTTCAAATAAAATATACTAAAATAAAAGCAAATATGTCAAACGACGGGGAGAAGGACATTCCATGTTGTATGATGTGAACATGAATAGCAAACTGTAGCAACTACGTCCTGCTTAAATCTCAGAAATAGCATTATATATGTATTTCCGCGAACTCCGTTTTGGAACTTCCTGGATTGCCAAGGAAATGGCGGTCATTTTTATTTTGCAAAAATAAAAAAAAAATAAAAATATCCTCCATTTCCTTGCCTCTGACTGGTCAAAATTTAAATGTTGTTCGATTTTAATAAAACTTGGTGTGTAAATGCATCATGGGACACCGGTCACTGTCGTAACCTCGAGCACTTTCAGATTTTAACAAATTGGGCGCCATTTTTTTTACTCTGACTGGTCAAATTTAGATACTGTTCGATTTTAATAAAATTTGGTGTGTAGATACATCATGGGACATCAGCCCTTCTCGGAACCTCACTTTCACATTTTAACAAATTGGGCGCCCTTTCCTGCCTGCTAATTCACTGAAATTTAGACATTTTCTTATTTCAGTGAATTAGTATATAGTAGCTTTGAGAGAAGCTGGACACAATGATATGACTGCAGAGGCGTTTGGATGACTCCCCTAATGGTTTCCCCTTGCAATTAAAACTGGTTTATTTCTTCCATTTTCTTCCTGTTTCTGATTTTTCAAAATTTATACATTGTTTAATTTTGATTAAAATTGGTAAATATGGGTTTTAGAGGAGTGTGAATACAACCGTATTGTCTTCGTCACCAAAGCAACCACACCAAGGCTTCTGACTGATTGAAATTAATATATTGTTTTATTTCAATGAAAATTGAGTGACTCTGAATACAAACAAATTGTTCATTGCGATAGCTAACAGCACGGAGGCTGTTGATTTGTCCTTTTTATGCATTTATCGATTTTGTTGCCACCAATAGCTAGCCAAGAAGGCAGTGAAAAGCTGTTCATAAGTATTTTGGTTCAGATTGAATTATGAATAAATTGAAAATGGGTTAATGTTGTTAAAGTAACGTATACTCTGATATATTGTGATTCAGAAACGTGTTCAGCTTCTTTGTCTTCTTTGAAATATCACGATAGAGAGTTCCTGAAACATTTTCAACATAACAATCACAATATCACTTTATCAGTCCCTAAAATGAACATTCCGAAAATAGAACTTACAGCTAAGATCACCACAATAATTAATAAGAAATACTTACATTTGTAAAAATTTGTACCATAGATCCAGTATTATTGAAATATCAAAATTGAATAAGCAAAAAACAGTATTACAGATTTTAATTTGGTCTCGTACAGCATGCATTAAAAGTTGTCTCGTTAACAGGTTAATTAATGAGTTTGTATGTGATTAGTTTTTAAAGACATCCGAAATGATAATTTTTGTTAATCACCAATACAAATATGTTACAGATTGCCAAAATCAAGGAGAAATTATCGTTATCATCGAAGTCAGAAGTCCAAGAACATTTGTCTGAACAGACACGGCAAGAAAGAGAAGGTATCATTAAATCTTAGTTTTGTTTTTTCCCCTTTTTGCCACAGACCGATAAAACATACATCAAAATAGTATTTGAAAGCATGGCATTTTATCTTATTAATGAATATCTATATTGCTTATTTAACTGATTGAAAACATTATTATTTCTTTTTAAAGCACAGTATGAGACATTAACAGTGTTTATTATATACAATGACGGACTTAATGTTTTGAGAGCAACAGTTGCATGATAAAGACATTGACTTAGGGACTAATTGAAGCTGTTTCGTGTCTTGTACATTCGTCCCATATTACATGATATTGATAACTTATGTATCAAAGGACTTATCTAAGAAAGAGGGACCATTATTGTTATCAGAAGAATTAATAAGTGTAGGAAATTCGCCATCTTAGATATCGGGAATCATCGAAATCAAGCACGTAAACCTGAGGCAATCAGGTCTAAAGCGAATTACAATTGCCTTTTTATATTTGTGTTATTTTCATTTTCTTAAATATTGCAACGAATGGTATATTTTGTTTAAAAATTGGTCACTCAAAACGAGGTTTATAGTTATTTAGGTAATAATATCTACCAGATAACTTGTTAGAATTAAGTAATGTGGAGAATGACATACATATCGTTTAACTAGTTCCAGACCTCAAACGATAGGTCGAAAGTTCATAGTATTTCATAGCATAATATGTTTTCAAGTTTTAGTAACATTTACATATATTAAAAGACAGTTTATCAAACAACATCTGCTGAAGCCTAGTTCTATCAGTCATTATTAAACATTAACGATGGTGTTAACACAAAAGTAGTTACTTGCCACACATAGTCTTGAGGGATGCTATATGCTATCAAATTTTAAATATTTTCTTATAGGTACAGGAAGGGAACTGAGACATGTTATTTGCATATATATTACAAATATCTTACTCAAATCTAATCGTGAAATATTGGTATTTTGTTAGATCAATTAGAGCAGCAGCACCACCACCAGCAGCAGCAACAACAACAACAACATCATCATCAACAACAACAACAACAACAACAACAACAACAACAACAGCAGCAGCAGCAGCAACAACAACAACAACAGTTCAGGGCGGGACTAGCTGATAAGGTTGAAACCCCTTGTAATATTACCATCACGGTAGTTGGACACAAAGGAGTTGGGAAATCCTGTTTTGTGAAACAGATCCAGAAAGAATACATTCCGGAAGGTGGGCCTACTTCAACCAACACCGCTGACTTTTATGTTAATTACTTAGCTTACGATCTGAACAGCGGTTTCCGAAAGAAACTTGATGAAAATGGGGAAGAGGAGACTGGTCGGATAAGAATTAAAAGGATCATAGATCGATACCGAAAACAAGCGAAGTATGATAAAGAATCTCCTGTAAGTGTGACCAATCTTCAGGACCAGGGTGTTAAAGATCAACCAGCATCTCTCACCAAAGCAAAAGTGAGAAATGAAGTCGCATCAACGTCATCATCTGCCGCAAAATCTGCACACAAACCATCCATCTCCATCTTCATCGACAAAATCAGGTTATATTTTCTCTGTAATTCCAATATAAAGTGTGGTACATGTTTTTCTACTTTTCGGAAGGCATTTTGCATGCTATCTGATGAAGCAATACTATGCTTCCGTTCTTAAAACATTAAAAAGGAAAACTAGCTTAACGTGGTAATGTGATAGATGTATAAAAATATCAAGTCTTAGTATCATTGTAAAATATAAGTTTGTTTTAATGTATTATTTACTAATGGTAACAATACTTATGTTATACTCGTTCTTTATTTAAACACATTATACGTGTACATTAAGTATACAACTCATGTTGACTGTTACAAATTCCCGGGTATTATTATTGCTTCCGTAAATATTTTTGTTCAACAGTCCGATAACTGTCATTTCGGATTTTTTTTTTCAGAAGATCGCCGGAAAAGGCAATCGCGTTCGCATCTTTCCCGTTCAAATGATGTGAAGCGTATGGAGTTATCTTTCGAACAACAAAATGTTATAGAAGAGATTATGCAGACTGAAACTGTGGAAAAAGACAAGCAGACGGAGGGCTTCATCACAATCTATGATTTTGGAGGAGAGAAAGTGTTCTATAACACCCATCACTGTTTTATGTCAAGTAACATGGTCTTCGTCCTGGTGTTCGACGTGGCGATGTGTCTTGATCCTACTAGGGCGAAGGATGGCTATGGTAATTAACAATACTGAGTTGTTTTTTTTGTTTTTTTTTTTCTTTGCTTTTTTTCTTCTTTTTTTTTTATTGTATGTTTTAAAGTGATTTTTTTCTAAACACGACCTTATTTCTCTAACGTGTTTTTCAGAGCTGAATGAGACAATTTGTTTACACATTTATTTATATTAATTTCTTTATTTTCACAGAAAGGATCGAAACCTGGCTGAGGTCTATTGCTACCTATGCTATTGACCAAGCCGCCGATGGTAAAGGGACGCCTCCCGTAATCCTGATTGGGTCTCACTTGGATACAATTTCTCAAGACGTATGTACCTTAAAGGTTAAATGACATGAATAGTTAAAATGGACTTGCGTTGGATATGTATACTTCCCATTAAAGAATGAAGTGTAGTAAGGGACGAAAACTCGTTATCGTTCCTTACGGAACGTAATTATAGTATGAGCTAATTCGCGATTTTTGTCGGCTATTGTAGCGATTTGGGAGCGGAAAAAATGGCACAAACAATGTTGATGGTCTTTTGAGCCATTGTAAAACTCGGCTCGATCTAGGTCTGGATGTATCTGGTATCCCTGTGGAAATTCGTATTTATGAGCTATTTTGGGGTCAAACATGCCAAAATCGTCATTTTGACCAGTAGCTCCTGTTTAACCAGTCCTTAAAAATCAGCGTTTCAATCCAAAAATCGGAAACTCTAACCATAACAAGAAGAGATAGTTCTGAAGAAAAGGATATCTTTAGTTTATTTTATATCTTTCATAGGGGAAAAACCCACAATCTATTTTTGATTTGGTTCTGTGGTCTCTAGAAGCCCTGATTTGACAGCATAATGATATGCATGACATTTGATTTTATCTTTGATGGTATATGTAATTATTTATCGATTAGAATACCACGAGTACATCTGTTATTAAGATGAACGTATGGTTGATTGCTTGCGTGTTTTATCACAGCGTGTATATATTGCAATCAGGATCGTTTTGAGGCTGGGTCTCCTTATAGTAGTGGGTGACTACCTCACTGAACAACAACACACGAGAGACCCTAACGTATGCTTGCATAGATGCCAGTTGATGTCTCATAATCAATTAATGTGTCATATTCCAGAAAACTGAAGAATTATGAAAATTATTACAGTGGTAACCCCCAAACCTTCAATTTCCTCGCGCCAGTATTAATATTTAAACGTATTTGAGAATTTTAAATGTCGCGCGAATAAATTAAGTGCAAGTGAGAAAATTAAGTGAAAGTGAGGAAATTAAGAGCAAGTGAAGATATTTATGCTAAAGGAAAGGAAATATACGTTTTGGGGGTTACCAGTGTTTTATATAATCTTTTATTTTCCGATCGGTCAGCCAAGATGGCCGCCACAGACTTATTTGCCTCTGAAAAACTGTGAAAATTTAGATATTGTTTGATTTAGATTACCATTGGTATATGGTATATATTGGCATTAGGGGACTGCACATTCCATTACATGGATATCATTGCCATATCAAGGTTTCTGATTGGTTGAAGTTTAGACATTGGATTTGGATGCAAAATGGTACATTTTTGTAAATAGGGGAATTCGAATTCAACCACATGGGATTCATTGCCTTAGCAGCCACATGGAAGAATTCAATTGGTCAAATTTTAGATGCAAATCCAACCTCACGGATTTTCTTGCCATATAACCACGCTGATGCTTCTTATTGGTCGAAATATTGACATTGAACGATTTTGATGTAAACTAGTACTCATGCATGGAACCTCTGAACTCAAGACGAACATTTCTGTATCACCCTCATCATTTATTTTTTTCTGTCTTTCGTGCTCAACCCGAGTTATCGTCCCTAACTACACTTCATACCTTTAGGTGTCACCCCACTAGTACCGATGTTTAAGGGGCATCTTAACTGATGTAAGACAAAACAGTTCGCGTTAATGTATTTAAGTTTTCAGCAAGGAATTACGAGAATGTAATGGAATACTTGAGTCTGTCCCTTTGTTTGTGTCATTTGTTATGTTTTGAGCATCAGCTGATGTAGTGCTCCATTGTTAACTGAGGGGGAGGGGAACAGTCACCTGTCTATACGTCCGGAATAATATTTATTATTGCCCAAGTTATTTGTATGATACCCTGATGAATAGTTCAGGCAATTGTACACTGTTTATTTTAAATGCTCCTTCTATGTTATCCCTTGTCGGTCTCTCATCTAAATGTATGACACTTCGACAATTTGATGATTCTGCACTTCTGATCAATTTTATACCATCAACTTAGAACAAATAGACCCGATATATCTGTTAATATTTCGATATTCAAAATAGCAATTTTGGACGTCATTTGTTTACAATGTAACGATAGTATGACTAGAAAAAAATATTTAGGTAAACAAAAATACATTCTTTAAAAAACCAGAAAAAAAAAAACAGCAGCATATTACCGACTAGGAGTCAATCATATATATTGTATATCTGTGATATTTTTGAAATGATTGAGTTATACTTTTTTGTTACTGTTGCAAAGGTATTTTCTTTTTGATCAGAGAAAAAAACAGGAAGAAGCATTCGGCAAAGTGCTGAAAAAATTGTACGAGAACCCTCAACTAAGTTCAATTATGGAAAATCACGTACAGGAAATGTATCCAATCGCCCACCTGAACGATTCTAAAAAGAATCAAGACCTATACGAGGTGGTGTGGAACAAAGTTATAGAGATTGCTCCGCTTCAATCGCAGTGGAAGAAACCTATACCTGCAAGGTGGCTGGCTCTACAACACCAGCTGATTAAACGGAAAAATGCAGGGACTGTGATTCTAACGTATGAAGAATTGTTGGAAATCAACAACAAGTCAGCAATCCCGTTGGTCGAACACGAAGTCACAGACTTTCTTAGGTAAGTACAGGGATTTGTTTAATACATATACATATATAGATAAATATAATTGTCAATTGCGTTGCCATGTTAAATAGCTAATGATTAGAACAATGTATCGTATGCACTATGTGCTGTCGATCAGAAGGTAAGGATTTGGATGCACTGTGCTGGATATCTTTATTATGTGTAATTTGTCTTATACATATATACATGCATAGTTATATATAAATATATTCGCAATTTGTGTTACTATGATATATATCTGCTCATTAGCAAAATGTGCATATGCACAAGGTGTTGTTGATCAAATACATTGATTTTCCTGTCGTAGTTGAACTGTTATGAATGATTCGCATTCATGTATGCATAAACATTGCAATCCAGACATTCGTGTTATTTAATAAACGATAAATGAACATGTCAGGGTGGACTATCGCTACGTCATTGAAACGTTCTTTTTTTAAGAATGTGGATGCAGCGCAGCGGTATAAGGTTTGGATATGTTTAGCTAGGCTATTTAGTGCCGTAGATCGTGAGTTCGAGGCCCGGTCATGGCAGGAGTCATAAAGTTGTTTTTCTTCGTCATTTGTGTTACAAAGTCATATAAAGATATATACATATACATATATATATTACTGACTTACACTGGATAGACTGAAATCAATAGCAGACATGATATTAGTATTGTGTCATTTTTCTTACATTCTCAGGAATTTGATATTTGCTGGATTCCTCTGCTTTGACTTCGACAGTCTAAGACCTTTTGTCGTTTTAAGACCTCAGTGGATAATAAACGGCTTCAAAAGCATTATCACAGATCCAAGCTTCATGACAGGCCTATCGACGAAGATAAAACTTCAGTGGACAAAATATGAGAGAACTGGTGTCCTTACACTCGACTTGATCCAGCAAATTTGGGAACTAAACGACGACAAAAGCTTTCTTGCAAACAAGAAAACGCTCTACAACATCATGGAAACACTTGGCTTGCTAGCAAATCCATTGCTAGATATTTCAAATGAAGTGGTTGATTACTTCATAGTGCCAAGTATGCTCCGGCCGGCGGATCAAGAAATTATTCGACCAGTACTTGATGACCCTGAAACCATTGTCACTGTCACACTTTGTCTCAAGTTCGACAACCCATTCATTCCGCTAGCCGTATGGGACAAGATGATTGCTGCCTGCCTCCACAGGTTCCAGCGACTTAATGAGCGCGGCCATGACGGTTCAAAGTTTATCCAACGAGGATTTGTCTGTCTGGCTGTAGACTTTCTGTGGAACGTGATTGTCAACTGCCAGGAAAATGTCATGAAAATTACCATGTTCAAGAAGGATACGGATCAATCAGTTCCAACAGGAGCCGGAGTTAACCTACGCAGCATTCTAGAATTTCATCTTAACAGGATTCTAGAATTGAATCACCAGAGTCATCTCAAGTACCAATTCTACCTCCACAACGACTACCGTTTCTCGGCCGATGACAAGATGGTGAAGGTAGACGATCTCCGACAGACATCACGCCTACAATGCCACAGTTCTGATAACAGCCGATGGCTAGAAATAGAGGACATACACATCTGGTTCAAACACCCAGACCAGAAGGTATATTATAGTTTATTATTATTATTTTTTTTTCTAAATTCACAGTTCATCGCAAATATGGCATAGATATTGTAAGGGGATAAGGAACTATATAAATACCAAAAGCATTGTTATTGTCAGTGAATTGAAGTAAAAACTGTGAATATATATTTGATAGTGATGATTATATAATTGATTTGTTGTGTTTCAGAGTACGCGGACCCAAAGAAGTCATGTTGGTAAGTCCATGCTGCTGACTTTAAATGCTGTTTGTCAACATAAAATGTTTTCTGAAGAAGGATCCAGGTATCATCCTCAAACATCACAATATGAAAAGGACATAACAGTGAAGATAGAAAATTGGAATAGATGTATAATTGATTGATCGTGTTTACAACAATTAGTTAGATTTGGTTTGTTTTTGTTTAACGTCCTATTAACAATTAGTTAGAATAAATCTCGTATAGTGCTATATTTTACTTGTCTGCGTCATGATGGGTTATGTTTTATACAACCGTTTGTTAATAAAAATACATATTTGCAGACCCGATGAAACATCTAATAACGCACAATGAAGATTAGGAATGGATTAAGAATTAGTTGTTCTCGTCTTCATCGATTAGCTACAATAAATCTCGAATAGTACTGCATTCTACTTGTACGCATTATGATGCACTTTTTTTATACAAACACACACTAAATGTTGATGGAAAACATTTTTGTAGACTCGATGAAGGATCTACCGGATAGAAATTTGTCAGTCAAAGAGATGGGTCGACTGTCCAGGCACATCGGTATTTCATATCAGACTTTCTTTGTCGAGCTGGGCTGCCCTGTTGTAGTACTGGAACAGAAGATGGCAGAAAACCGTGTATTCTCCTTTAGATCTCTCATAACGAAGATCTTTATTTACCTCCTTCAAACGGACGCGGATGTTACATTCACAAGAATCGCAAATGCGATGTCAGAACATGGCTTAAATCAAGAAACACTGTATAACATCCTTGACGACAACAGGGATACGTTGTTTAATGGTACGGTATACGTCTTGAATTTGTTTTTTGGTTTTATCTTAATACAGTTTACATTTGTTTGTTTCTCATAAGAACATAATTCTGTCAAATATGATTTGTGAGACCTCTGCTATTTTCAGACGACACTTTGTCAGAGGGATTGTTACAGAAATGCCTAACTGTATATGACGTTCCGGTCATAGCCGAACACGTGAACCCCAAAGACTACTTCAACCTGTTCCTTGAGCTCGGCTTCACGCCAAAAAGAGTTGACGAGTTTGACGTAGACTTCAGAAACGATACAAGTCCCAAAAGGATCAGTGCAATGGTTGAGGAGTTCATTGAAAACCACAGTCGACGTCCAGCTCTAAACACAGTTCTGCTTGCGATGGTGGAATGCGACATGGACACGAATTCCCTCATCCAAGCCTTAACTCAAACAAAGGTAATGTCATACTTAATATTGTCATGCTAAAAAAAACCGCTACAGAGATGTTGATGTTGCTGAAGTCTTCTGAGACATCCCATGATTAAAGACAGGATTTTTTTCTCAACCATTTATGGTCAGTTTAAATTCTCCCACAGTTCCAACGATAATATCATACTCTATTGTGTTCAAACCAAGTACCCCTTTGAATTGTACCTTGAAATATTCAGATCGGCGGGTGTATTGATCTGTTATTATTATCCATGCTGTAACCACATGCATAACTAGGGTAATATAATATCATCATAATTGAAATATATAAGACTAAGTAATTAGTGTATCAATTGATTTCTAACTGTACAAACTACGTAGTCTGGGTATCAATTGTGTTATATCAATAATTAATTAGCTCACCGGTTACGAGTAACCGAGAGCTAATGCTGTCACCCCGGCGTCGGTGTCGGCGTCCCGACCCAAAACTTTGAAGTGTATGGGGTAAGATTTTGGGAAGCTTGTAAGTCCAGAATTGCCCTTCTTATTTGGTTTATACATTCATTAGAGGTCTAGGGGGTGGGGGGGGGGGGGGGGGGTGATATTATAGCAAAAGTCATGCAGAAAAAAATGTGATTTTTTCGCATTTAACCATTTTGTGAATTAGCACCAAAACCGGCTTTCAAGTTTTTGTAGTAACTATTTGGAAAACTTGTAAGTCCCCATGCCCTTCTATATTGGTTTATTCATTTGTTAGAGGTCTAGGAGTGATGTTTAGGCAAAATTATTCAGACAAAATTTGTGGACTGAACTTTTTTGGCACCAAAACTCCCTTTAAAGTTTCGAGGGTAAGTCCGTACGTATACACATATCACCCTTCTAATTTGGATCATGCATTCATGAGATGTCCAGGAGTGATATTATTGCAAAATCATGCAACAAAGATCGTGATTTTTTTTTTTTTTTTTTTTTCATTTTACCATTAAATTAACTTAATGTTTTTGGTACAGAAACCCTCTTTAAAGATTTTTGGGGCAAGTTCTGGAAAGCGTTTAATTCCACACCCTTCTTATTTGGTTTATACACCCATAAGAGGTCTAGGAGTGATAGTATGTGGCATACCATTTCAAAATGACATGCTTATACATACATACAAAATTAATGCAGTGTGATTGCTGCCGCCAGTGAGCTTTCGCAATCATTGATTGCACTTGTATACAAATAACGAACATTAAATCTGGGATATGTAATTAAACAAGGCAATTTTATTATGATCAAACTTCATATATTTGTCAGAATATGAGAATACCCTGAACGAATTCTGAATTAAGCGTGTCAATGTCTAGGACATAATTACCATTTATAAACAAACACAAAATCTTTATCAATGCTCTTACGACATTCCTTTTTAACAGACTTCGATAATACGCCATAAATAAGGTAGGTATAGCCCGAGAAGCAAAGGTAAAGGCAATTGTTACTATCATATAGAACCTTCGTTCTTAATGATTTCCGCCGTTAAGTTTAAAAAAAGGTAAAAGATGGCATGGGCTTGATAGTCTGATAACCTGGAGTCTCTTTTTTTTAATTTGACATGAGTGTCGTACAACGCTACATTGTCTTCATTGTTGTGCCAATTTGCCTTTAAGTGCAATCCAGAAAGCATTATGGCTACCAGTTTAGAATTGATATCTTGCATTCAAGGAGGAAATACGTCTCTTAGATTTCATATGTTGGTTCTCTACTGCCCTGCAACTAGGGCATAAGAATTGTACCTGCAGCCCCTCATTGCATGATCGTAAGAGGCGACTAAATTTGTGATCTTATCTTTTCTCTTCTTTTTAAAGACTTTCTTCTTCCTAATGTCACCCTTGACAATGCCTCACTTTTGGCCTTTAGTTGAGCGTTCGCCGCTGTGAGGAAGGTTTTGGGTTCTGTCCCCTAGCCGAGACATACCAGATTCTTTAAAAATGGTAGTTGCTGCTCCTGCTTAGTGCTCAGCATATTGGGAGTGGGACGACTGGTTCGCACGTTGTCAGTATAATGTGACCGGGTGGGGTGTGCTGCTGGGTGTCCTCGGCAGTATGCTTTAGTGAGGTGCAATATAAATCGCGAAACGTTCCGGCCTATCACAAGGAGACTTAACAAGAACATACCGCAGCCTCCTAAAACACACATATGCACTCGCCACACGCATGCATGTCGCACGCACGGGAGGCCGTCCTTAAATGACCTTAGCTCTTAATAGGACGTTAAACATAATGAACCAAACCAAACCAATTGGTTCTCCATATTTTCAAATCTACGTGTATGTAATAAAGGTAATTCGATTGTGGGCAACGCGATCCCGCTTTGATATTTTGTTTATGGTATTATATTTTGTAAATAACCATGATATGGTTGAATTGAATAAAGTAAAACTAAGACATCGTCCATATCCCTTAACAGTTACATATATAGAGACATAATATCTACAGGACAACTGTAGTATTAAAGTTTAACCGATTATATTAAACATATTCGCCTTTTTGCAATGAGGAAAATAAAGGTCTGGTAAGTAAAAGGGAATGAACCAATCATCTAGAGAAAATCATCTAGGCACTTTGCTAAACTTTACAACACTATATTCCTATGGAAAGAACTCTTTATCTTTCCCACAATAACGACGACCCTCTAGTTATTGTTTTAATTCATTAACTTCCTTTTTATGCACTGGTATTATAGAAATATGTCAGCCGTTATTTTATATATTTACAGACGAATTAGACGAAAAATGCCCCCCGTCGTATAGATACTTTTACTATTGAATAATCAATAATTAACAAAAAGACATTTGTTTGCAATTATGTGTATTATATTATTTATCCTAAGGGTTATTAATGGTATTTGTAGTGAGACCAGGACAGCGAATTAGATGTAGGAGACTTGGAGCGAGTCACAGACTGTCTGTTGGTGTTGAAATGCGGCAATATTAGAGAGGATTGAATATATCTCGGGATGGATCCGGGTTCAACAAGAAAACAAGTCATGAAAGGCCAACACGTTATAAGTGACAGTAAAGACGCCAATTTCTTTAAACGTGGTGATTCTGGATCGACCCTGTTTGTCATGACCCTTACCCTACATACTATCCGGACGTGGGTTTGAAGATAGCGGTTGAGTTTCTCAACAACAATACAATCGTTACACCCATTGGAAGCTTTCTCGAGAAACTCAAATCCGACCATGCAAAGGTGCTCGTTGCTTAAATGCTAACATAAACATGCAGATACTATGACATTGACAGTGTATTACAGGAATGATTTGTATTGCTGCTAGGTTTAGTAAAACGAACTATTTTAACACTGTTTCAAGAGATGCAATCTGACTATGTAATACAAAAATTGTTTATCAAACGTAAGATATCAATGAAAAGCTTTCAATGTAAATACATCTAATCTTAAAAGTCCTAATAAGGCGACGTGCACTTATTTTGAACTGTTTTTGTCTCAGATCAATTCTAGACTGCTGTTAATGTGGTGAATCCTTCAGTAAGCGCTGTTATGACTGCTACTAGCCGTGAAACCAGACCAGTCAGTCGATTATGTATTAAATTAACATTTTTACATTTATATTTTAATTGTATGTGTATATAAACACACCTTGTTTCATTGTCAGTTGTCATTGTTTTATCAAATCATAAACACTATGAGTCATTGACACTATTGCCATATTGCCAAATTTGGCTAAAATATGTCTATACTTTATAAAAAAATGTTTGCGAAATTTAATTTACCTACGTGATGATGGAATATATCTTATATATAATAATTTGTTTGTCTCTTGTGTCTGAACAATAGTTAGGACTTTATTTCAATGATATCTTTCTGTCTGTGTACATAGAGGATGTTATATACTGAATAGTATCATTTTAGTAATAAATATATTCAGAAACAAATTACTGTTAGTAGATATATTAGAGTTGTGTAATCGTAGATATATTGTATATATTTTTATTTTATTAGTTTGACCAATAAGTTTTTTGAACATATTATAACGTCGATAGGTTCGATGGTGAATATGGTCGTTGAACTGGACCCAGTTGTTCCAAATGGCAATTAGGCTAAGCACAATAAAACAGCAGTTTTAAAATCCTGACTAAAGTATTTGTAGAAACTAATTAGGCAAACTTTTATTGAATTCTAACACTACCTGCCTATTTGAAAACATAACTACACTCGGGATTTGAAGTAAAGGCAAAAAAGAATGTTTAACCAATCAAGTGATTAAGCTAATTACATTTTGAACAACTAGACATTTTGTTCTTTGGAATAGTTCTAAGTAAGATTATTTAATACAACAATGTCAAAATGTATTAAAATTTTCTTTTTGGGAATTTGCGACTTTTATTGGAACAATTATAAGTATATCAAAATATCTTTTTTTTTTACACTTCTTTTACCTTTGTTTTAATATACGGTGTTTTTGTTGGATACTATAATATGTTGATTTTTTGCTCATTTAAAATGATGAACGGCAATTTACCAACCCAAACACGGATTTAGTCAATATATTGTACATACACGTCCTGATTAAGTCAATATATTGTAAGTACACGTCCTGATTTAGTCAGGTACATAGGTTATACGTACATGTCCTGATTAAGTCTGGTACATAGATTGTACGTACACGTCCTGGTTTAGTCAGGTACATAAATAGTACGTACACGTCCTAACTTAGTCAGATAAATGAATTGTACATACACGTCCTGATTTAGTCAGGAACATATATTGAAATTACACGCCATGATTTAGTCAGGTACATTGATGGTACGTACACGTCCTGATTTAGTCAGGTACATAGATTGTACATACACGTGTTGACTTTTTAGTCAGGTACATAGATTGTACGTACATGTCCTGATTAAGTCGGGTATATAGATTGTACACACATGTCTTGATTAAGTCAGGTACATATATTGTATGCGCATGTCCTGATTTAATCAGGTACATAGATTGTACGTTCACGTCCTAACTTAGTCAGGTACATAGATTGTACGTACACGTCCTGAAATTTTCTCAGTAATTTAAACACAGTTTTACAAGATTATATTTCCTGTTTTCAGTAGAAAGTGGATCTATGCATTCCTTTACGTTGGATTACATTCCTGGTGTATGCTTTACTGTTCATAGGAACCACGAAACCAAAAGTTAACGTTTATAACTGTCCTGTTTAAATGTAGTTTCAACAATGGTCCACTAACCCTAATTTTGAAGAATGTCATATCACAAACCTGAAACTATAACATTTAACGATTTTGCCAATTAAATTTTAATGAGAATCATCATCTTGTATTCAATTCAGCACCAACATTCAACTAGCTTTACAACAAATTTCATACTTAATGGAATTCCCCTGGCAAAATCAGACTGGGAAATGTATTTGTTTAATGTACAACATTTCCTGCTGATAGAATTTTATAGATTGACAGAAATTAAATAGACCAAACTTTATTAGGTCACCTGAGACGAAGTCTCAGTTGACCTATTGCAATCGCCTTTTGTCCGGCGTCGTGCGTCGTGCGTCGTGCGTCGTAAACAATTTACATTTTCAACTTCTTCTCAAAAACCGCTGAACTAAATTCAATGAAATTTTACAGGAAGCTTCCATGGCTGAAGGTGAACCAAAATTGTGAATTATATGGTCCCCACCCCCCAGGGGCCTGCGGGGCGGGGCCAAAAAGGGTCAAATTGACTAAAACTTCTAAAATCTTCTTCTCTACTCTCAGATATGGTAGAATCAAATACTCTTCATAGATGGAAGGGTCTTAAGGTGCTTTACCAAATTTGTGAATTTCATGACCCTGGGGTCTCATGTTTGCCCCTGGGGAGGGGGTAAACTTTACTATAGTTTATATAGGGAAATCACATTTTTGACTATTGTTGGATTTGTATTTGGAATTCATTCTAACTTGTATCAAATTATCAGCATGGGATGACACTTAGATGGTGTGTACATGTTGGCCCTATTTGACCCCCAGGGGCTGGTGGGCGGGGCCAAAAAGGGTCAAATTGACAAAAATTTCAAAAATCTTCTTCTCTACTCTCAGATATGGTAGAATCAAATACTCTTCATAGATGGAAGGGTCTTAAGGTGCTTTACTAAAATTGTGAATTTCATGACCCTGGGGTCTCACGTTTGCCCCTGGGGAGGGGGTAAACTTTACTATAGTTTATATAGGGAAATCACATTTTTGACTATTATTTGTTGGATTTGTATTGGAATTCATTCTAACTTGTATCAAATTATCAGCATGGAATGACACTTTGATGGTGTGTACATGTTGGCCCTATTTGACCCCCAGGGGCTGGTGGGCGGGGCCAAAAAGGGTCAAATTGACAAAAAATTCAAAAATCTTCTTCTCTACTCTCAGATATGGTAGAATCAAATACTCTTCATAGATGGAAGGGTCTTAAGGTGCTTTACCAAAATTGTGAATTTCATGACCCTGGGGTCTCAACTTTGCCCCTGGGGAGGGTATATAGGGAAATCACATTTTTGACTATTATTTGTTGGATTTGTATTGGAATTCATTCTAACTTGTATCAAATTATCAGCATGGGATGACACTTTGATGGTATGTACATGTTGGCCCTAGTTGACCCCCAGGGGCTGGTGGGCGGGGCCAAAAAGGGTCAAATTGACAAAAATTTCAAAAATCTTCTTCTCTACTCTTAGATATGGTAGAATCAAATACTCAACATAGATGGAAGGATCTTAAGGTGCTTTACTAAAATTGTGAATTTCATGACCCTGGGGTCTCATGTTTGTCCCTGGGGAGAGGGTAAACTTTACTATAGTGTTTATAGGGAAATCACATTTTTGACCATTGTTGAATTTTTATTGGAATTCATTCTAACTTCGTTAACATATCAGCTTGGGATGACAGTTTGATGGTATGTACATGTTGGCCCTGACTGACCCCCAGGGGCTGATGGGCGGGGCCAAAAAGGGTCAAATTAACAGAAATTTTTAAAATCTTCTTCTTACAGCCCAAATAAGGTAGAATTAAATACTCTCCACAGATCGAAGGGTCTTAAGGTGCTTTACCATAATTGTGAATTTCCTAGCCCTGGGGTCTCGCGTTTGCCCCATGGGAGGGGATAAACTTTACTATAGTTATAGGGAAATCACATTTTTGACTATCATTTGTTTTATTTGTTTTGAAATTCATTCTTTCATTCAAATTTACTGAAATATTTCAAAAATCAGGTGACCGTTAAGGCCCATGGGCCTCTTGTTAAGTTTAATGAACTGATGAATACAGCTAATATTAAAAAAAAAAAAAAAAACACTTATTGAATTTTTATAAGAATAATAAACATCATTATTTGTCCTCCTCGATACAAATATCAATGTAATATTTTAAAACGGTGCTGTGTATTGACTGCTACAATAAGTGTTTGTATTATATTCAAATGTGTTTTTTTTTTTTGTAATATCTTGATGGAAGAGAAATAAAATGAATTTGAAAACTTGAATATGTTGATTTTTTTTTTACCCAAAAAACTTAACTATGATGATGTTGGCAACATAATTTATCGCACATAGTACATTAACGTACTTTTCCCTGGTTACAGAGCACGATGCTCAACAAAGCACGTTTTGGTAGTGGCTTATGGAACAACAGCAGACAAACCGAAACTACCAACTCAAAACCGACGGAACCCAAGCAATTCAAGGAGAGCAAGACACGGATGTTCGGAAAGGGCAAGCGTCTTCTGTCCGATCTACGACACCTGCTATACAAATGTAGGTCAAATGCAGGATGTAACGTCATCAAAGTGAGAGCCGGGTTGCGACAACGGAACCGCCGGACACTAGGCGTATCAATTGGCATCGAGCATGCCTAACTTTATATCGCACTGGGAATGAGAATATTTCAAAATGAAATCACGGTGTCTACCAAAAACGTCCCTATGATAATAATTAGCCTGTAACCTCTGATGTCATGTACTGTATTTTGTCGGTGCATCCATAGGCATTTTAACGAAACCGTGATACAACTAGGGTTAAAACATTCTTTAAAAGATCATTAGCGATGCTAAGGGAAACCCATCTGAAGACCATCTTGCTATCTATGCCAACTATCTTCAAACTTAAATTTGATTTCAATGTGATATCATTTGAACTTTAAATGAGCGATTGATGGGATAGAGTCATGAGTAATAACATTTAGTAAACTAATTATTTGTGTAAACCTAACATAGCGTCGGGTATATTTTTGAATCACGTTCGGCACGATCAGATGGGATGCTTCTGATTGTGATTGGTTAAGTTTAAGTCAATTCATGCCTTAAAAGAAGAATAATATCAAGCAATCGAGACGTCATCCATCATAGTTTGTCTACTAGCATGATAAGGGAGATAATTACTTAGACAAATCCGAGCGAGTGAAGAGACGGTGGCTTTTGTGGCCGAAATTTATTGCACGAAAGTAAAATAGATTTGCAAGCGTGAACTTCGGATATAGATATGAGGAAATTATAAAGCAAGGAATGCTTTTTAAAAGACAGGCTGACAGAATAGTGTTAGGTTCTATTCAAAGAACCGAATTTGAAACTTAATTAGAAATAAATCCGTTGTTTCGAAACAGTTTATATATATAATAAACAAATAAATATGCAATTTGCTTTGCATTGTGTTGGGAGACAAGATGCTCATGGGGCCTGTATCGTTAACTTGTGTATTTCAGTAATTATGACAATGCATTCTTAAGTGATATTACAAATACTTTTCCAGTTTTGATATTTGCCTCTCAGTAGCATGTATTTCTGTCAACCTTTTACTTCAATTCAATTTATCGCTTTGAAAAAATAAATATAAATAAAATAAAATAAAAGCATGTATAATGACATATCAGTATATAAATATTTCCCACAATTTTCAAGAAACCATGTGCCAATATCAGGTTCAGTTTGACATTTAAACTTCAAAATCAATTGCATGTAGGAAGCGAAATATTTGTGTATTGATCATGCAGTGCTTCCTGTGTCCTTTCACCTCCATTTAACTGTATGATCCTCACTGTAAAGTTTTGATTATTTAATCAAACTCATGGCTATTTTCGAAGATCAAATTTGTCATGGCCTTAGTATCCATATTGGCTGACCAAGTGACATTGGTCTTTCAGCAGTTAGTTAAATCCCAACTAACTTTCCTCATCTGTCTTGACATTTTTCATCGGAAAAAACTAGAGAATTTGACGTGACTTTAATCTTTTAGCCCAAAATCCAACTCTATCTTGGACATTTAGTCTGTTGACTCATTAATTACTTAAGCACTTTTTGTTTTAAATGACATCATGTAATGTTTATAAGTGAAAAGATTTGCCCTTGACCTCTTACCAAGTGACCTTCACCTTTGATCAATTAACTCATTCTTTGATTCCGACCAGCTTTGCTTCATGATATCAAAACAAAATATTCACCGGTGAAAAAATACAAAATTTCACCTTGACCTTTAATCTAGTGACCATGACCGGTTTTTAGTTGACTCGTACGATTCCAATAAATTTTGGTTCGTTATTTTTCATAACAAAATGTTCATGAATGAAAGCTACTATATTTGAGCTTGACTTCTGATCTGATGACCATCGATTTTGGTAAGTTGATTTCAAACACCGTTTGTTTCAACACATGTAGAACATATTCTTAAGACATATGAGTATAGCAAGTAGAATACTTTTCAGACATATACTTAAACATTATAATTTGGGACTTTATTTATATATATGCACCTCAAACTCTGCAGTTGAAAATATTTATTTCTGAAAACAGGTTGTATTCATGGTTCGTCAAAGCGTCTAATAAAAAAGATAACATTTCGATGATTAAAATGCCTTCCTATATGTCATATTGTTTGCAACTAAAACATGTTGGAACGGTTGTTAGAGTACACCTAGAGTATGTTGGAGAATGTGATAGAGTACACCTACAGAAAGTTAGTTGGAATGTTGGTTAAATTACTACTACAGTATGTTGAAATGTCTGTTAGAGTACACAACAGTATGATATAACATTTGTTAGAGTACAACTACGGTATGTTGGAGTGTTTGTTAGAGTACAATTACAATATGTTGGAGTGTTAGTAAGAGTACAACTAGAGTATGTTGGAGAATTTGTTAGAGTACACCTACGGGATTTGGAGTATATCTTAGAGTTCAACTACGGTATGTTGGAGTGTTTGTTAGAGGACAACTACGGTATGTTAAAGTGTTTGTTAGAGGACAACTACAGTATGTTTGAATGTTTGTTAGAGTACATCTACGATATCTTAGAATGTTTGTTACGATACAACTACAGTATGTTGGAGTGTTTGTTAGAGTACAACTACAGTATGCTGGAATGTTTGTTAGAGTATAACTACAGCATGTTGGAATGTTTGTTAGAGTATAACTACAGCATGGTGGAATGTTTGTTGGAGTATAACTACAGTGTGTTGGAATGTTTGTTAGAGTACAACTACAATATGCTGGGATGTTTGATATAGTATAACTACGGTATGTTGGAGTGTTTGTTAGAGTATAACTACAGTATGTTGGAATGTTTGTTAGAGTATAACTACAGAATGTTGGAGTATTTGTTAGAGTATAACTACAGCATGTTGGAATGTTTGCTAGAGTATAACTACAGCACTGTGGAATGTTTGTTAGAGTATAACTACAGCATGCTGGAATGTTTGTTAGAATATAACTACAGCATGCTGGAATGTTTGTTAGAGTATAACTACAGCATGTTGGAATGTTTGTTAGAGTATAACTACAGCATGGTGGAATGTTTGTTGGAGTATAACTACAGTGTGTTGGAATGTTTGTTAGAGTACAACTACAGTATGCTGGGATGTTTGTTAGAGTATAACTACGGTATGTTGGAGTGTTTGTTAGAGTATAACTACAGTATGATGGAATGTTTGTTAGAGTATAACTACAGAATGTTGGAGTATTTGTTAGAGTATAACTACAGCATGTTGGAATGTTTGCTAGAGTATAACTACAGCACTGTGGAATGTTTGTTAGAGTATAACTACAGCATGCTGGAATGTTTGTTAGAGTATAACTACAGCATGCTGGAATGTTTGTTAGAGTATAACTACAGCATGTTGGAATGTTTGTTAGAATATAACTACAGCATGGTGGAATGTTTGTTAGAGTATAACTACAATATGTTGGAATTATTTGTTAGAGTACAACTACAGTATGTTGGAATTATTTGTTAGAGTACAACTACAGTATGTTGGGATGTTTGATAGAGTATAACTACGGTATGTTGGAATGTTTGTTAGAGTACAACTACAGCACGTTGGAATGTTTGTTAGAGTATAACTACAGTATGTTGGTATGTGTGTTGGAGTATAACTACAGCATGTTGGAGTGTTTGCTAGAGTACAACTACAGCACGTTGGAATGTTTGTTAGAGTACAACTACAACATGGTTAAGTATTGGTTAAGTGCAATTACTTGAATGTTTGTGAACAACTACTGTATGTATTTGGATGTTTGGTAACAACTACAGCATGGTTAAAAGTTTGTTGAATTTTATTTCATTTGTGTTTTAGATTCATATAAATGACAAGAGTGTATACAATAAATCATAATGTTGATATTTTTAAGGTAATTAAAACATGTGACCATATTTTTTCGTTATCTACATTGAGTACTAAAATAGATCTATAGCCGTTTGGTGCAAGATGAAAACCTCGTGATGAAAAATCAAGTTCTTTATTTTCTAATTAGAATGTTCAACAAATATGTCCACACAACCAGAGCAGTTACATGCAACATGGATAATATAGTGTAGTGTATGATACTGTATACTATAGACACAGTGTAGCGTACAAATCGTACTGTATACTATAGACACAGTGTAGCGTACAAATCGTACTGTATACTATAGACACAGTGTAGCGTACAAATCGTACTGTATACTATAGACTCAGTGTAGCGTACAAATCGTACTGTATACTATAGACACAGTGTAGCGTACAAATCGTACTGTATACTATAGACTCAGTGTAGCGTACAAATCGTACTGTATACTATAGACACAGTGTAGCGTACAAATCGTACTGTATACTATAGACACAGTGTAGCGTACAAATCGTACTGTATACTATAGACACAGTGTAGCGTACAAATCGTACTGTATACTATAGACTCAGTGTAGCGTACAAATCGTACTGTATACTATAGACTCAGTGTAGCGTACAAATCGTACTGTATACTATAGACACAGTGTAGCGTACAAATCGTACTGTATACTATAGACACAGTGTAGCGTACAAATCGTACTGTATACTATAGACACAGTGTAGCGTACAAATCGTACTGTATACTATAGACACAGTGTAGCGTACAAATCGTACTGTATACTATAGACACAGTGTAGCGTACAAATCGTACTGTATACTATAGACACAGTGTAGCGTACAAATCGTACTGTATACTATAGACACAGTGTAGCGTACAAATCGTACTGTA